>NW_027365141.1:0-136522 GCF_046119375.1 Phyllobates terribilis | reverse complement strand
TGAAAAACATCATGTTATTCATATACCAGAAATGTTTGAAGCTACTGACTGAATGAAAGGAGCTGGCATCTCACTCTCTTTGAATCTTCTTTATCATGCTAAGAGGAGCAGGAAAAAGCAAAAAATTTCAGAATTGCACCTTGCAATGTGGAGAAATTACTGTTTGTGCATTTACAATATTCATTGATTTTTACCATTGAAAAACGTCCAGAAATGATTGAAGCTACTGACTGAATGAAAGTAGCTGGCATCTCACTCTCTTTGAATCTTCTTTATCATGCTAAGAGGAGCAGGAAAAAGCAAAAAATTTCAGACTTGCACCTTGCAATGCGGAGAAATTACTGTTTGTGCATTTACAATATTCATTGATTTTTGCCATTGAAAAACATCATGTTATTCATATACCAGAAATGTTTGAAGCTACTGACTGAATGAAAGGAGCTGGCATCTCACTCTCTTTGAATCTTCTTTATCATGCTAAGAGGAGCAGGAAAAAGCAAAAAATTTCAGAATTGCACCTTGCAATGCGGAGAAATTACTGTTTGTGCATTTACAATATTCATTGATTTTTGCCATTGAAAAACATCCAGAAATGATTGAAGCTACTGACTGAATGAAAGGAGCTGGCATCTCACTCTCTTTGAATCTTCTTTATCATGCTAAGAGGAGCAGGAAAAAGCAAAAAATTTCAGAATTGCACCTTGCAATGCGGAGAAATTACTGTTTGTGCATTTACAATATTCATTGATTTTTGCCATTGAAAAACGTCCAGAAATGATTGAAGCTACTGACTGAATGAAAGGAGCTGGCATCTCACTCTCTTTGAATCTTCTTTATCATGCTAAGAGGAGCAGGAAAAATCAAAAAATTTCAGAATTGCACCTTGCAATGCGGAGAAATTACTGTTTGTGCATTTACAATATTCAATGATTTTTGCCATTGAAAAACATGTTATTCATATACCAGAAATGTTTGAAGCTACTGACTGAATGAAAGGAGCTGGCACCTCACTCTCTTTGAATCTTCTTTATCATGCTAAGAGGAGCGGGAAAAAGCAAAAAATTTCAGAATTGCACCTTGCAATGCGGAGAAATTACTGTTTGTGCATTTACAATATTCATTGATTTTTGCCATTGAAAAACATCCAGAAATGATTGAAGGTACTGACTGAATGAAAGGAGCTGGCATCTCACTCTCTTTGAATCTTCTTTATCATGCTAAGAGGAGCAGGAAAAAGCAAAAAATTTCAGAATTGCACCTTGCAATGCGGAGAAATTACTGTTTGTGCATTTACAATATTCATTGATTTTTGCCATTGAAAAACGTCCAGAAATGATTGAAGCTACTGACTGAATGAAAGGAGCTGGCATCTCACTCTCTTTGAATCTTCTTTATCATGCTAAGAGGAGCAGGAAAAAGCCAAAAATTTCAGAATTGCACCTTGCAATGCGGAGAAATTACAGTTTGTGCATTTACAATATTCATTGATTTTTGCCATTGAAAAACATCCAGAAATGATTGAAGCTACTGACTGAATGAAAGGAGCTGGCATCTCACTCTCTTTGAATATTCTTTATCATGCTAAGAGGAGCAGGAAAAAGCAAAAAATTTCAGAATTGCACCTTGCAATGCGGAGAAATTACTGTTTGTGCATTTACAATATTCATTGATTTTTGCCATTGAAAAACATCATGTTATTCATATACCAGAAATGTTTGAAGCTACTGACTGAATGAAAGGAGCTGGCATCTCACTCTCTTTGAATCTTCTTTATCATGCTAAGAGGAGCAGGAAAAAGCAAAAAATTTCAGAATTGCACCTTGCAATGCGGAGAAATTACTGTTTGTGCATTTACAATATTCATTGATTTTTGCCATTGAAAAACATCATGTTATTCATATACCAGAAATGTTTGAAGCTACTGACTGAATGAAAGGAGCTGGCATCTCACTCTCTGAATCTTCTTTATCATGCTAAGAGGAGCAGGAAAAAGCAAAAAATTTCAGAATTGCACCTTGCAATGTGGAGAAATTACTGTTTGTGCATTTACAATATTCATTGATTTTTACCATTGAAAAACGTCCAGAAATGATTGAAGCTACTGACTGAATGAAAGTAGCTGGCATCTCACTCTCTTTGAATCTTCTTTATCATGCTAAGAGGAGCAGGAAAAAGCAAAAAATTTCAGAATTGCACCTTGCAATGCAGAGAAATTACTGTTTGTGCATTTACAATATTCATTGATTTTTGCCATTGAAAAACATCATGTTATTCATATACCAGAAATGTTTGAAGCTACTGACTGAATGAAAGGAGCTGGCATCTCACTCTCTTTGAATCTTCTTTATCATGCTAAGAGGAGCAGGAAAAAGCAAAAAATTTCAGAATTGCACCTTGCAATGTGGAGAAATTACTGTTTGTGCATTTACAATATTCATTGATTTTTACCATTGAAAAACGTCCAGAAATGATTGAAGCTACTGACTGAATGAAAGTAGCTGGCATCTCACTCTCTTTGAATCTTCTTTATCATGCTAAGAGGAGCAGGAAAAAGCAAAAAATTTCAGAATTGCACCTTGCAATGCGGAGAAATTACTGTTTGTGCATTTACAATATTCATTGATTTTTGCCATTGAAAAACATCATGTTATTCATATACCAGAAATGATTGAAGCTACTGACTGAATGAAAGGAGCTGGCATCTCACTCTCTTTGAATCTTCTTTATCATGCTAAGAGGAGCAGGAAAAAGCAAAAAATTTCAGAATTGCACCTTGCAATGCGGAGAAATTACTGTTTGTGCATTTACAATATTCATTGATTTTTGCCATTGAAAAACGTCCAGAAATGATTGAAGCTACTGACTGAATGAAAGGAACTGGCATCTCACTCTCTTTGAATCTTCTTTATCATGCTGAGGAGCAGGAAAAAGCAAAAAATTTCAGAATTGCACCTTGCAATGCGGAGAAATTACTGTTTGTGCATTTACAAAATTCATTGATTTTTGCCATTGAAAAACATCATGTTATTCATATACCAGAAATGTTTGAAGCTACTGACTGAATGAAAGGAGCTGACATCTCACTCTCTTTGAATCTTCTTTATCATGCTAAGAGGAGCAGGAAAAAGCAAAAAATTTCAGAATTGCACCTTGCAATGCGGAGAAATTACTGTTTGTGCATTTACAATATTCATTGATTTTTGCCATTGAAAAACGTCCAGAAATGATTGAAGCTACTGACTGAATGAAAGGAGCTGGCATCTCACTCTCTTTGAATCTTCTTTATCATGCTAAGAGGAGCAGGAAAAAGCAAAAAATTTCAGAATTGCACCTTGCAATGCGGAGAAATTACTGTTTGTGCATTTACAATATTCATTGATTTTTGCCATTGAAAAACGTCCAGAAATGATTGAAGCTACTGACTGAATGAAAGGAGCTGGCATCTCACTCTCTTTGAATCTTCTTTATCATGCTAAGAGGAGCAGGAAAAAGCAAAAAATTTCAGAATTGCACCTTGCAATGCGGAGAAATTACTGTTTGTGCATTTACAATATTCATTGATTTTTGCCATTGAAAAACATCATGTTATTCATATACCAGAAATGATTGAAGCTACTGACTGAATGAAAGGAGCTGGCATCTCACTCTCTTTGAATCTTCTTTATCATGCTAAGAGGAGCAGGAAAAAGCAAAAAATTTCAGAATTGCACCTTGCAATGCGGAGAAATTACTGTTTGTGCATTTACAATATTCATTGATTTTTGCCATTGAAAAACGTCCAGAAATGATTGAAGCTACTGACTGAATGAAAGGAACTGGCATCTCACTCTCTTTGAATCTTCTTTATCATGCTAAGAGGAGCAGGAAAAAGCAAAAAATTTCAGAATTGCACCTTGCAATGCGGAGAAATTACTGTTTGTGCATTTACAAAATTCATTGATTTTTGCCATTGAAAAACATCATGTTATTCATATACCAGAAATGTTTGAAGCTACTGACTGAATGAAAGGAGCTGACATCTCACTCTCTTTGAATCTTCTTTATCATGCTAAGAGGAGCAGGAAAAAGCAAAAAATTTCAGAATTGCACCTTGCAATGCGGAGAAATTACTGTTTGTGCATTTACAATATTCATTGATTTTTGCCATTGAAAAACGTCCAGAAATGATTGAAGCTACTGACTGAATGAAAGGAGCTGGCATCTCACTCTCTTTGAATCTTCTTTATCATGCTAAGAGGAGCAGGAAAAAGCAAAAAATTTCAGTATTGCACCTTGCAATGCGGAGAAATTACTGTTTGTGCATTTACAATATTCATTGATTTTTGCCATTGAAAAACATCATGTTATTCATATACCAGAAATGATTGAAGCTACTGACTGAATGAAAGGAGCTGGCATCTCACTCTCTTTGAATCTTCTTTATCATGCTAAGAGGAGCAGGAAAAAGCAAAAAATTTCAGAATTGCACCTTGCAATGTGGAGAAATTACTGTTTGTGCATTTACAATATTCATTGATTTTTACCATTGAAAAACGTCCAGAAATGATTGAAGCTACTGACTGAATGAAAGTAGCTGGCATCTCACTCTCTTTGAATCTTCTTTATCATGCTAAGAGGAGCAGGAAAAAGCAAAAAATTTCAGACTTGCACCTTGCAATGCGGAGAAATTACTGTTTGTGCATTTACAATATTCATTGATTTTTGCCATTGAAAAACATCATGTTATTCATATACCAGAAATGTTTGAAGCTACTGACTGAATGAAAGGAGCTGGCATCTCACTCTCTTTGAATCTTCTTTATCATGCTAAGAGGAGCAGGAAAAAGCAAAAAATTTCAGAATTGCACCTTGCAATGCGGAGAAATTACTGTTTGTGCATTTACAATATTCATTGATTTTTGCCATTGAAAAACGTCCAGAAATGATTGAAGCTACTGACTGAATGAAAGGAGCTGGCATCTCACTCTCTTTGAATCTTGTTTATCATGCTAAGAGGAGCAGGAAAAAGCAAAAAATTTCAGAATTGCACCTTGCAATGCGGAGAAATTACTGTTTGTGCATTTACAATATTCATTGATTTTTGCCATTGAAAAACGTCCAGAAATGATTGAAGCTACTGACTGAATGAAAGGAGCTGGCATCTCACTCTCTTTGAATCTTCTTTATCATGCTAAGAGGAGCAGGAAAAAGCAAAGAATTTCAGAATTGCACCTTGCAATGCGGAGAAATTACTGTTTGTGCATTTACAATATTCATTGATTTTTGCCATTGAAAAACATCATGTTATTCATATACCAGAAATGTTTGAAGCTACTGACTGAATGAAAGGAGCTGGCATCTCACTCTCTTTGAATCTTCTTTATCATGCTAAGAGGAGCAGGAAAAAGCAAAAAATTTCAGAATTGCACCTTGCAATGCGGAGAAATTACTGTTTGTGCATTTACAATATTCATTGATTTTTGCCATTGAAAAACATCATGTTATTCATATACCAGAAATGTTTGAAGCTACTGACTGAATGAAAGGAGCTGGCATCTCACTCTCTGAATCTTCTTTATCATGCTAAGAGGAGCAGGAAAAAGCAAAAAATTTCAGAATTGCACCTTGCAATGTGGAGAAATTACTGTTTGTGCATTTACAATATTCATTGATTTTTACCATTGAAAAACGTCCAGAAATGATTGAAGCTACTGACTGAATGAAAGTAGCTGGCATCTCACTCTCTTTGAATCTTCTTTATCATGCTAAGAGGAGCAGGAAAAAGCAAAAAATTTCAGAATTGCACCTTGCAATGCAGAGAAATTACTGTTTGTGCATTTACAATATTCATTGATTTTTGCCATTGAAAAACATCATGTTATTCATATACCAGAAATGTTTGAAGCTACTGACTGAATGAAAGGAGCTGGCATCTCACTCTCTTTGAATCTTCTTTATCATGCTAAGAGGAGCAGGAAAAAGCAAAAAATTTCAGAATTGCACCTTGCAATGTGGAGAAATTACTGTTTGTGCATTTACAATATTCATTGATTTTTACCATTGAAAAACGTCCAGAAATGATTGAAGCTACTGACTGAATGAAAGTAGCTGGCATCTCACTCTCTTTGAATCTTCTTTATCATGCTAAGAGGAGCAGGAAAAAGCAAAAAATTTCAGAATTGCACCTTGCAATGCGGAGAAATTACTGTTTGTGCATTTACAATATTCATTGATTTTTGCCATTGAAAAACATCATGTTATTCATATACCAGAAATGATTGAAGCTACTGACTGAATGAAAGGAGCTGGCATCTCACTCTCTTTGAATCTTCTTTATCATGCTAAGAGGAGCAGGAAAAAGCAAAAAATTTCAGAATTGCACCTTGCAATGCGGAGAAATTACTGTTTGTGCATTTACAATATTCATTGATTTTTGCCATTGAAAAACGTCCAGAAATGATTGAAGCTACTGACTGAATGAAAGGAACTGGCATCTCACTCTCTTTGAATCTTCTTTATCATGCTGAGGAGCAGGAAAAAGCAAAAAATTTCAGAATTGCACCTTGCAATGCGGAGAAATTACTGTTTGTGCATTTACAAAATTCATTGATTTTTGCCATTGAAAAACATCATGTTATTCATATACCAGAAATGTTTGAAGCTACTGACTGAATGAAAGGAGCTGACATCTCACTCTCTTTGAATCTTCTTTATCATGCTAAGAGGAGCAGGAAAAAGCAAAAAATTTCAGAATTGCACCTTGCAATGCGGAGAAATTACTGTTTGTGCATTTACAATATTCATTGATTTTTGCCATTGAAAAACGTCCAGAAATGATTGAAGCTACTGACTGAATGAAAGGAGCTGGCATCTCACTCTCTTTGAATCTTCTTTATCATGCTAAGAGGAGCAGGAAAAAGCAAAAAATTTCAGAATTGCACCTTGCAATGCGGAGAAATTACTGTTTGTGCATTTACAATATTCATTGATTTTTGCCATTGAAAAACGTCCAGAAATGATTGAAGCTACTGACTGAATGAAAGGAGCTGGCATCTCACTCTCTTTGAATCTTCTTTATCATGCTAAGAGGAGCAGGAAAAAGCAAAAAATTTCAGAATTGCACCTTGCAATGCGGAGAAATTACTGTTTGTGCATTTACAATATTCATTGATTTTTGCCATTGAAAAACATCATGTTATTCATATACCAGAAATGATTGAAGCTACTGACTGAATGAAAGGAGCTGGCATCTCACTCTCTTTGAATCTTCTTTATCATGCTAAGAGGAGCAGGAAAAAGCAAAAAATTTCAGAATTGCACCTTGCAATGCGGAGAAATTACTGTTTGTGCATTTACAATATTCATTGATTTTTGCCATTGAAAAACGTCCAGAAATGATTGAAGCTACTGACTGAATGAAAGGAACTGGCATCTCACTCTCTTTGAATCTTCTTTATCATGCTAAGAGGAGCAGGAAAAAGCAAAAAATTTCAGAATTGCACCTTGCAATGCGGAGAAATTACTGTTTGTGCATTTACAAAATTCATTGATTTTTGCCATTGAAAAACATCATGTTATTCATATACCAGAAATGTTTGAAGCTACTGACTGAATGAAAGGAGCTGACATCTCACTCTCTTTGAATCTTCTTTATCATGCTAAGAGGAGCAGGAAAAAGCAAAAAATTTCAGAATTGCACCTTGCAATGCGGAGAAATTACTGTTTGTGCATTTACAATATTCATTGATTTTTGCCATTGAAAAACGTCCAGAAATGATTGAAGCTACTGACTGAATGAAAGGAGCTGGCATCTCACTCTCTTTGAATCTTCTTTATCATGCTAAGAGGAGCAGGAAAAAGCAAAAAATTTCAGTATTGCACCTTGCAATGCGGAGAAATTACTGTTTGTGCATTTACAATATTCATTGATTTTTGCCATTGAAAAACATCATGTTATTCATATACCAGAAATGATTGAAGCTACTGACTGAATGAAAGGAGCTGGCATCTCACTCTCTTTGAATCTTCTTTATCATGCTAAGAGGAGCAGGAAAAAGCAAAAAATTTCAGAATTGCACCTTGCAATGTGGAGAAATTACTGTTTGTGCATTTACAATATTCATTGATTTTTACCATTGAAAAACGTCCAGAAATGATTGAAGCTACTGACTGAATGAAAGTAGCTGGCATCTCACTCTCTTTGAATCTTCTTTATCATGCTAAGAGGAGCAGGAAAAAGCAAAAAATTTCAGACTTGCACCTTGCAATGCGGAGAAATTACTGTTTGTGCATTTACAATATTCATTGATTTTTGCCATTGAAAAACATCATGTTATTCATATACCAGAAATGTTTGAAGCTACTGACTGAATGAAAGGAGCTGGCATCTCACTCTCTTTGAATCTTCTTTATCATGCTAAGAGGAGCAGGAAAAAGCAAAAAATTTCAGAATTGCACCTTGCAATGCGGAGAAATTACTGTTTGTGCATTTACAATATTCATTGATTTTTGCCATTGAAAAACGTCCAGAAATGATTGAAGCTACTGACTGAATGAAAGGAGCTGGCATCTCACTCTCTTTGAATCTTGTTTATCATGCTAAGAGGAGCAGGAAAAAGCAAAAAATTTCAGAATTGCACCTTGCAATGCGGAGAAATTACTGTTTGTGCATTTACAATATTCATTGATTTTTGCCATTGAAAAACGTCCAGAAATGATTGAAGCTACTGACTGAATGAAAGGAGCTGGCATCTCACTCTCTTTGAATCTTCTTTATCATGCTAAGAGGAGCAGGAAAAAGCAAAGAATTTCAGAATTGCACCTTGCAATGCGGAGAAATTACTGTTTGTGCATTTACAATATTCATTGATTTTTGCCATTGAAAAACATCATGTTATTCATATACCAGAAATGTTTGAAGCTACTGACTGAATGAAAGGAGCTGGCATCTCACTCTCTTTGAATCTTCTTTATCATGCTAAGAGGAGCAGGAAAAAGCAAAAAATTTCAGAATTGCACCTTGCAATGCGGAGAAATTACTGTTTGTGCATTTACAATATTCATTGATTTTTGCCATTGAAAAACATCATGTTATTCATATACCAGAAATGTTTGAAGCTACTGACTGAATGAAAGGAGCTGGCATCTCACTCTCTGAATCTTCTTTATCATGCTAAGAGGAGCAGGAAAAAGCAAAAAATTTCAGAATTGCACCTTGCAATGTGGAGAAATTACTGTTTGTGCATTTACAATATTCATTGATTTTTACCATTGAAAAACGTCCAGAAATGATTGAAGCTACTGACTGAATGAAAGTAGCTGGCATCTCACTCTCTTTGAATCTTCTTTATCATGCTAAGAGGAGCAGGAAAAAGCAAAAAATTTCAGAATTGCACCTTGCAATGCAGAGAAATTACTGTTTGTGCATTTACAATATTCATTGATTTTTGCCATTGAAAAACATCATGTTATTCATATACCAGAAATGTTTGAAGCTACTGACTGAATGAAAGGAGCTGGCATCTCACTCTCTTTGAATCTTCTTTATCATGCTAAGAGGAGCAGGAAAAAGCAAAAAATTTCAGAATTGCACCTTGCAATGTGGAGAAATTACTGTTTGTGCATTTACAATATTCATTGATTTTTACCATTGAAAAACGTCCAGAAATGATTGAAGCTACTGACTGAATGAAAGTAGCTGGCATCTCACTCTCTTTGAATCTTCTTTATCATGCTAAGAGGAGCAGGAAAAAGCAAAAAATTTCAGAATTGCACCTTGCAATGCGGAGAAATTACTGTTTGTGCATTTACAATATTCATTGATTTTTGCCATTGAAAAACATCATGTTATTCATATACCAGAAATGATTGAAGCTACTGACTGAATGAAAGGAGCTGGCATCTCACTCTCTTTGAATCTTCTTTATCATGCTAAGAGGAGCAGGAAAAAGCAAAAAATTTCAGAATTGCACCTTGCAATGCGGAGAAATTACTGTTTGTGCATTTACAATATTCATTGATTTTTGCCATTGAAAAACGTCCAGAAATGATTGAAGCTACTGACTGAATGAAAGGAACTGGCATCTCACTCTCTTTGAATCTTCTTTATCATGCTGAGGAGCAGGAAAAAGCAAAAAATTTCAGAATTGCACCTTGCAATGCGGAGAAATTACTGTTTGTGCATTTACAAAATTCATTGATTTTTGCCATTGAAAAACATCATGTTATTCATATACCAGAAATGTTTGAAGCTACTGACTGAATGAAAGGAGCTGACATCTCACTCTCTTTGAATCTTCTTTATCATGCTAAGAGGAGCAGGAAAAAGCAAAAAATTTCAGAATTGCACCTTGCAATGCGGAGAAATTACTGTTTGTGCATTTACAATATTCATTGATTTTTGCCATTGAAAAACGTCCAGAAATGATTGAAGCTACTGACTGAATGAAAGGAGCTGGCATCTCACTCTCTTTGAATCTTCTTTATCATGCTAAGAGGAGCAGGAAAAAGCAAAAAATTTCAGAATTGCACCTTGCAATGCGGAGAAATTACTGTTTGTGCATTTACAATATTCATTGATTTTTGCCATTGAAAAACGTCCAGAAATGATTGAAGCTACTGACTGAATGAAAGGAGCTGGCATCTCACTCTCTTTGAATCTTCTTTATCATGCTAAGAGGAGCAGGAAAAAGCAAAAAATTTCAGAATTGCACCTTGCAATGCGGAGAAATTACTGTTTGTGCATTTACAATATTCATTGATTTTTGCCATTGAAAAACATCATGTTATTCATATACCAGAAATGATTGAAGCTACTGACTGAATGAAAGGAGCTGGCATCTCACTCTCTTTGAATCTTCTTTATCATGCTAAGAGGAGCAGGAAAAAGCAAAAAATTTCAGAATTGCACCTTGCAATGCGGAGAAATTATTGTTTGTGCATTTACAATATTCATTGATTTTTGCCATTGAAAAACGTCCAGAAATGATTGAAGCTACTGACTGAATGAAAGGAACTGGCATCTCACTCTCTTTGAATCTTCTTTATCATGCTAAGAGGAGCAGGAAAAAGCAAAAAATTTCAGAATTGCACCTTGCAATGCGGAGAAATTACTGTTTGTGCATTTACAAAATTCATTGATTTTTGCCATTGAAAAACATCATGTTATTCATATACCAGAAATGTTTGAAGCTACTGACTGAATGAAAGGAGCTGACATCTCACTCTCTTTGAATCTTCTTTATCATGCTAAGAGGAGCAGGAAAAAGCAAAAAATTTCAGAATTGCACCTTGCAATGCGGAGAAATTACTGTTTGTGCATTTACAATATTCATTGATTTTTGCCATTGAAAAACGTCCAGAAATGATTGAAGCTACTGACTGAATGAAAGGAGCTGGCATCTCACTCTCTTTGAATCTTCTTTATCATGCTAAGAGGAGCAGGAAAAAGCAAAAAATTTCAGAATTGCACCTTGCAATGCGGAGAAATTACTGTTTGTGCATTTACAATATTCATTGATTTTTGCCATTGAAAAACATCATGTTATTCATATACCAGAAATGATTGAAGCTACTGACTGAATGAAAGGAGCTGGCATCTCACTCTCTTTGAATCTTCTTTATCATGCTAAGAGGAGCAGGAAAAAGCAAAAAATTTCAGAATTGCACCTTGCAATGTGGAGAAATTACTGTTTGTGCATTTACAATATTCATTGATTTTTACCATTGAAAAACGTCCAGAAATGATTGAAGCTACTGACTGAATGAAAGTAGCTGGCATCTCACTCTCTTTGAATCTTCTTTATCATGCTAAGAGGAGCAGGAAAAAGCAAAAAATTTCAGACTTGCACCTTGCAATGCGGAGAAATTACTGTTTGTGCATTTACAATATTCATTGATTTTTGCCATTGAAAAACATCATGTTATTCATATACCAGAAATGTTTGAAGCTACTGACTGAATGAAAGGAGCTGGCATCTCACTCTCTTTGAATCTTCTTTATCATGCTAAGAGGAGCAGGAAAAAGCAAAAAATTTCAGAATTGCACCTTGCAATGCGGAGAAATTACTGTTTGTGCATTTACAATATTCATTGATTTTTGCCATTGAAAAACGTCCAGAAATGATTGAAGCTACTGACTGAATGAAAGGAGCTGGCATCTCACTCTCTTTGAATCTTGTTTATCATGCTAAGAGGAGCAGGAAAAAGCAAAAAATTTCAGAATTGCACCTTGCAATGCGGAGAAATTACTGTTTGTGCATTTACAATATTCATTGATTTTTGCCATTGAAAAACGTCCAGAAATGATTGAAGCTACTGACTGAATGAAAGGAGCTGGCATCTCACTCTCTTTGAATCTTCTTTATCATGCTAAGAGGAGCAGGAAAAAGCAAAAAAATTCAGAATTGCACCTTGCAATGCGGAGAAATTACTGTTTGTGCATTTACAATATTCATTGATTTTTGCCATTGAAAAACATCATGTTATTCATATACCAGAAATGATTGAAGCTACTGACTGAATGAAAGGAGCTGGCATCTCACTCTCTTTGAATCTTCTTTATCATGCTAAGAGGAGCAGGAAAAAGCAAAAAATTTCAGAATTGCACCTTGCAATGCGGAGAAATTACTGTTTGTGCATTTACAATATTCATTGATTTTTGCCATTGAAAAACGTCCAGAAATGATTGAAGCTACTGACTGAATGAAAGGAGCTGGCATCTTACTCTCTTTGAATCTTCTTTATCATGCTAAGAGGAGCAGGAAAAAGCAAAAAATTTCAGAATTGCACCTTGCAATGCGGAGAAATTACTGTTTGTGCATTTACAATATTCATTGATTTTTGCCATTGAAAAACATCATGTTATTCATATACCAGAAATGATTGAAGCTACTGACTGAATGAAAGGAGCTGGCATCTCACTCTCTTTGAATCTTCTTTATCATGCTAAGAGGAGCAGGAAAAAGCAAAAAATTTCAGAATTGCACCTTGCAATGCGGAGAAATTACTGTTTGTGCATTTACAATATTCATTGATTTTTGCCATTGAAAAACGTCCAGAAATGATTGAAGCTACTGACTGAATGAAAGGAACTGGCATCTCACTCTCTTTGAATCTTCTTTATCATGCTAAGAGGAGCAGGAAAAAGCAAAAAATTTCAGAATTGCACCTTGCAATGCGGAGAAATTACTGTTTGTGCATTTACAAAATTCATTGATTTTTGCCATTGAAAAACATCATGTTATTCATATACCAGAAATGTTTGAAGCTACTGACTGAATGAAAGGAGCTGACATCTCACTCTCTTTGAATCTTCTTTATCATGCTAAGAGGAGCAGGAAAAAGCAAAAAATTTCAGAATTGCACCTTGCAATGCGGAGAAATTACTGTTTGTGCATTTACAATATTCATTGATTTTTGCCATTGAAAAACGTCCAGAAATGATTGAAGCTACTGACTGAATGAAAGGAGCTGGCATCTCACTCTCTTTGAATCTTCTTTATCATGCTAAGAGGAGCAGGAAAAAGCAAAAAATTTCAGAATTGCACCTTGCAATGCGGAGAAATTACTGTTTGTGCATTTACAATATTCATTGATTTTTGCCATTGAAAAACATCATGTTATTCATATACCAGAAATGATTGAAGCTACTGACTGAATGAAAGGAGCTGGCATCTCACTCTCTTTGAATCTTCTTTATCATGCTAAGAGGAGCAGGAAAAAGCAAAAAATTTCAGAATTGCACCTTGCAATGTGGAGAAATTACTGTTTGTGCATTTACAATATTCATTGATTTTTACCATTGAAAAACGTCCAGAAATGATTGAAGCTACTGACTGAATGAAAGTAGCTGGCATCTCACTCTCTTTGAATCTTCTTTATCATGCTAAGAGGAGCAGGAAAAAGCAAAAAATTTCAGACTTGCACCTTGCAATGCGGAGAAATTACTGTTTGTGCATTTACAATATTCATTGATTTTTGCCATTGAAAAACATCATGTTATTCATATACCAGAAATGTTTGAAGCTACTGACTGAATGAAAGGAGCTGGCATCTCACTCTCTTTGAATCTTCTTTATCATGCTAAGAGGAGCAGGAAAAAGCAAAAAATTTCAGAATTGCACCTTGCAATGCGGAGAAATTACTGTTTGTGCATTTACAATATTCATTGATTTTTGCCATTGAAAAACGTCCAGAAATGATTGAAGCTACTGACTGAATGAAAGGAGCTGGCATCTCACTCTCTTTGAATCTTGTTTATCATGCTAAGAGGAGCAGGAAAAAGCAAAAAATTTCAGAATTGCACCTTGCAATGCGGAGAAATTACTGTTTGTGCATTTACAATATTCATTGATTTTTGCCATTGAAAAACGTCCAGAAATGATTGAAGCTACTGACTGAATGAAAGGAGCTGGCATCTCACTCTCTTTGAATCTTCTTTATCATGCTAAGAGGAGCAGGAAAAAGCAAAAAAATTCAGAATTGCACCTTGCAATGCGGAGAAATTACTGTTTGTGCATTTACAATATTCATTGATTTTTGCCATTGAAAAACATCATGTTATTCATATACCAGAAATGATTGAAGCTACTGACTGAATGAAAGGAGCTGGCATCTCACTCTCTTTGAATCTTCTTTATCATGCTAAGAGGAGCAGGAAAAAGCAAAAAATTTCAGAATTGCACCTTGCAATGCGGAGAAATTACTGTTCGTGCATTTACAATATTCATTGATTTTTGCCATTGAAAAACGTCCAGAAATGATTGAAGCTACTGACTGAATGAAAGGAACTGGCATCTCACTCTCTTTGAATCTTCTTTATCATGCTAAGAGGAGCAGGAAAAAGCAAAAAATTTCAGAATTGCACCTTGCAATGCGGAGAAATTACTGTTTGTGCATTTACAAAATTCATTGATTTTTGCCATTGAAAAACATCATGTTATTCATATACCAGAAATGTTTGAAGCTACTGACTGAATGAAAGGAGCTGACATCTCACTCTCTTTGAATCTTCTTTATCATGCTAAGAGGAGCAGGAAAAAGCAAAAAATTTCAGAATTGCACCTTGCAATGCGGAGAAATTACTGTTTGTGCATTTACAATATTCATTGATTTTTGCCATTGAAAAACGTCCAGAAATGATTGAAGCTACTGACTGAATGAAAGGAGCTGGCATCTCACTCTCTTTGAATCTTCTTTATCATGCTAAGAGGAGCAGGAAAAAGCAAAAAATTTCAGAATTGCACCTTGCAATGCGGAGAAATTACTGTTTGTGCATTTACAATATTCATTGATTTTTGCCATTGAAAAACATCATGTTATTCATATACCAGAAATGTTTGAAGCTACTGACTGAATGAAAGGAGCTGGCATCTCACTCTCTTTGAATCTTCTTTATCATGCTAAGAGGAGCAGGAAAAAGCAAAAAATTTCAGAATTGCACCTTGCAATGCGGAGAAATTACTGTTTGTGCATTTACAATATTCATTGATTTTTGCCATTGAAAAACGTCCAGAAATGATTGAAGCTACTGACTGAATGAAAGGAGCTGGCATCTCACTCTCTTTGAATCTTCTTTATCATGCTAAGAGGAGCAGGAAAAAGCAAAAAATTTCAGAATTGCACCTTGCAATGCGGAGAAATTACTGTTTGTGCATTTACAATATTCATTGATTTTTGCCATTGAAAAACGTCCAGAAATGATTGAAGCTACTGACTGAATGAAAGGAGCTGGCATCTCACTCTCTTTGAATCTTCTTTATCATGCTAAGAGGAGCAGGAAAAAGCAAAAAATTTCAGAATTGCAACTTGCAATGCGGAGAAATTACTGTTTGTGCATTTACAATATTCATTGATTTTTGCCATTGAAAAACATCATGTTATTCATCTACCAGAAATGATTGAAGCTACTGACTGAATGAAAGGAGCTGGCATCTCACTCTCTTTGAATCTTCTTTATCATGCTAAGAGGAGCAGGAAAAAGCAAAAAATTTCAGAATTGCACCTTGCAATGCGGAGAAATTACTGTTTGTGCATTTACAATATTCATTGATTTTTGCCATTGAAAAACGTCCAGAAATGATTGAAGCTACTGACTGAATGAAAGGAGCTGGCATCTCACTCTCTTTGAATCTTCTTTATCATGCTAAGAGGAGCAGGAAAAAGCAAAAAATTTCAGAATTGCACCTTGCAATGCGGAGAAATTACTGTTTGTGCTTTTACAATATTCATTGATTTTTGCCATTGAAAAACATCATATTATTCATATACCAGAAATGTTTGAAGCTACTGACTGAATGAA
This sequence comes from Phyllobates terribilis, assembly GCF_046119375.1. Lineage (NCBI taxonomy): Eukaryota > Metazoa > Chordata > Amphibia > Anura > Dendrobatidae > Phyllobates > Phyllobates terribilis. Next base: position 120,243 of record NW_027365141.1, on the reverse strand, counting down.
AGGAGCTGGCATCTCACTCTCTTTGAATCTTCTTTATCATGCTAAGAGGAGCAGGAAAAAGCAAAAAATTTCAGAATTGCACCTTGCAATGCGGAGAAATTACTGTTTGTGCATTTACAATATTCATTGATTTTTGCCATTGAAAAACGTCCAGAAATGATTGAAGCTACTGACTGAATGAAAGGAGCTGGCATCTCACTCTCTTTGAATCTTCTTTATCATGCTAAGAGGAGCAGGAAAAAGCAAAAAATTTCAGAATTGCACCTTGCAATGCGGAGAAATTACTGTTTGTGCATTTACAATATTCATTGATTTTTGCCATTGAAAAACGTCCAGAAATGATTGAAGCTACTGACTGAATGAAAGGAGCTGGCATCTCACTCTCTTTGAATCTTCTTTATCATGCTAAGAGGAGCAGGAAAAAGCAAAAAATTTCAGAATTGCACCTTGCAATGCGGAGAAATTACTGTTTGTGCATTTACAATATTCATTGATTTTTGCCATTGAAAAACATCATGTTATTCATATACCAGAAATGATTGAAGCTACTGACTGAATGAAAGGAGCTGGCATCTCACTCTCTTTGAATCTTCTTTATCATGCTAAGAGGAGCAGGAAAAAGCAAAAAATTTCAGAATTGCACCTTGCAATGTGGAGAAATTACTGTTTGTGCATTTACAATATTCATTGATTTTTACCATTGAAAAACGTCCAGAAATGATTGAAGCTACTGACTGAATGAAAGTAGCTGGCATCTCACTCTCTTTGAATCTTCTTTATCATGCTAAGAGGAGCAGGAAAAAGCAAAAAATTTCAGACTTGCACCTTGCAATGCGGAGAAATTACTGTTTGTGCATTTACAATATTCATTGATTTTTGCCATTGAAAAACATCATGTTATTCATATACCAGAAATGTTTGAAGCTACTGACTGAATGAAAGGAGCTGGCATCTCACTCTCTTTGAATCTTCTTTATCATGCTAAGAGGAGCAGGAAAAAGCAAAAAATTTCAGAATTGCACCTTGCAATGCGGAGAAATTACTGTTTGTGCATTTACAATATTCATTGATTTTTGCCATTGAAAAACGTCCAGAAATGATTGAAGCTACTGACTGAATGAAAGGAGCTGGCATCTCACTCTCTTTGAATCTTGTTTATCATGCTAAGAGGAGCAGGAAAAAGCAAAAAATTTCAGAATTGCACCTTGCAATGCGGAGAAATTACTGTTTGTGCATTTACAATATTCATTGATTTTTGCCATTGAAAAACGTCCAGAAATGATTGAAGCTACTGACTGAATGAAAGGAGCTGGCATCTCACTCTCTTTGAATCTTCTTTATCATGCTAAGAGGAGCAGGAAAAAGCAAAAAAATTCAGAATTGCACCTTGCAATGCGGAGAAATTACTGTTTGTGCATTTACAATATTCATTGATTTTTGCCATTGAAAAACATCATGTTATTCATATACCAGAAATGATTGAAGCTACTGACTGAATGAAAGGAGCTGGCATCTCACTCTCTTTGAATCTTCTTTATCATGCTAAGAGGAGCAGGAAAAAGCAAAAAATTTCAGAATTGCACCTTGCAATGCGGAGAAATTACTGTTCGTGCATTTACAATATTCATTGATTTTTGCCATTGAAAAACGTCCAGAAATGATTGAAGCTACTGACTGAATGAAAGGAACTGGCATCTCACTCTCTTTGAATCTTCTTTATCATGCTAAGAGGAGCAGGAAAAAGCAAAAAATTTCAGAATTGCACCTTGCAATGCGGAGAAATTACTGTTTGTGCATTTACAAAATTCATTGATTTTTGCCATTGAAAAACATCATGTTATTCATATACCAGAAATGTTTGAAGCTACTGACTGAATGAAAGGAGCTGACATCTCACTCTCTTTGAATCTTCTTTATCATGCTAAGAGGAGCAGGAAAAAGCAAAAAATTTCAGAATTGCACCTTGCAATGCGGAGAAATTACTGTTTGTGCATTTACAATATTCATTGATTTTTGCCATTGAAAAACGTCCAGAAATGATTGAAGCTACTGACTGAATGAAAGGAGCTGGCATCTCACTCTCTTTGAATCTTCTTTATCATGCTAAGAGGAGCAGGAAAAAGCAAAAAATTTCAGAATTGCACCTTGCAATGCGGAGAAATTACTGTTTGTGCATTTACAATATTCATTGATTTTTGCCATTGAAAAACATCATGTTATTCATATACCAGAAATGTTTGAAGCTACTGACTGAATGAAAGGAGCTGGCATCTCACTCTCTTTGAATCTTCTTTATCATGCTAAGAGGAGCAGGAAAAAGCAAAAAATTTCAGAATTGCACCTTGCAATGCGGAGAAATTACTGTTTGTGCATTTACAATATTCATTGATTTTTGCCATTGAAAAACGTCCAGAAATGATTGAAGCTACTGACTGAATGAAAGGAGCTGGCATCTCACTCTCTTTGAATCTTCTTTATCATGCTAAGAGGAGCAGGAAAAAGCAAAAAATTTCAGAATTGCACCTTGCAATGCGGAGAAATTACTGTTTGTGCATTTACAATATTCATTGATTTTTGCCATTGAAAAACGTCCAGAAATGATTGAAGCTACTGACTGAATGAAAGGAGCTGGCATCTCACTCTCTTTGAATCTTCTTTATCATGCTAAGAGGAGCAGGAAAAAGCAAAAAATTTCAGAATTGCAACTTGCAATGCGGAGAAATTACTGTTTGTGCATTTACAATATTCATTGATTTTTGCCATTGAAAAACATCATGTTATTCATCTACCAGAAATGATTGAAGCTACTGACTGAATGAAAGGAGCTGGCATCTCACTCTCTTTGAATCTTCTTTATCATGCTAAGAGGAGCAGGAAAAAGCAAAAAATTTCAGAATTGCACCTTGCAATGCGGAGAAATTACTGTTTGTGCATTTACAATATTCATTGATTTTTGCCATTGAAAAACGTCCAGAAATGATTGAAGCTACTGACTGAATGAAAGGAGCTGGCATCTCACTCTCTTTGAATCTTCTTTATCATGCTAAGAGGAGCAGGAAAAAGCAAAAAATTTCAGAATTGCACCTTGCAATGCGGAGAAATTACTGTTTGTGCTTTTACAATATTCATTGATTTTTGCCATTGAAAAACATCATATTATTCATATACCAGAAATGTTTGAAGCTACTGACTGAATGAAAGGAGCTGGCATCTCACTCTCTTTGAATCTTCTTTATCATGCTAAGAGGAGCAGGAAAAAGCAAAAAATTTCAGAATTGCACCTTGCAATGCGGAGAAATTACTGTTTGTGCATTTACAATATTCATTGATTTTTGCCATTGAAAAACGTCCAGAAATGATTGAAGCTACTGACTGAATGAAAGGAGCTGGCATCTCACTCTCTTTGAATCTTCTTTATCATGCTAAGAGGAGCAGGAAAAAGCAAAAAATTTCAGAATTGCACCTTGCAATGCGGAGAAATTACTGTTTGTGCATTTACAATATTCATTGATTTTTGCCATTGAAAAACGTCCAGAAATGATTGAAGCTACTGACTGAATGAAAGGAGCTGGCATCTCACTCTCTTTGAATCTTCTTTATCATGCTAAGAGGAGCAGGAAAAAGCAAAAAATTTCAGAATTGCACCTTGCAATGCGGAGAAATTACTGTTTGTGCATTTACAATATTCATTGATTTTTGCCATTGAAAAACATCATGTTATTCATATACCAGAAATGATTGAAGCTACTGACTGAATGAAAGGAGCTGGCATCTTACTCTCTGAATCTTCTTTATCATGCTAAGAGGAGCAGGAAAAAGCAAAAAATTTCAGAATTGCACCTTGCAATGTGGAGAAATTACTGTTTGTGCATTTACAATATTCATTGATTTTTACCATTGAAAAACGTCCAGAAATGATTGAAGCTACTGACTGAATGAAAGTAGCTGGCATCTCACTCTCTTTGAATCTTCTTTATCATGCTAAGAGGAGCAGGAAAAAGCAAAAAATTTCAGAATTGCACCTTGCAATGCAGAGAAATTACTGTTTGTGCATTTACAATATTCATTGATTTTTGCCATTGAAAAACATCATGTTATTCATATACCAGAAATGTTTGAAGCTACTGACTGAATGAAAGGAGCTGGCATCTCACTCTCTTTGAATCTTCTTTATCATGCTAAGAGGAGCAGGAAAAAGCAAAAAATTTCAGAATTGCACCTTGCAATGTGGAGAAATTACTGTTTGTGCATTTACAATATTCATTGATTTTTACCATTGAAAAACGTCCAGAAATGATTGAAGCTACTGACTGAATGAAAGTAGCTGGCATCTCACTCTCTTTGAATCTTCTTTATCATGCTAAGAGGAGCAGGAAAAAGCAAAAAATTTCAGAATTGCACCTTGCAATGCGGAGAAATTACTGTTTGTGCATTTACAATATTCATTGATTTTTGCCATTGAAAAACATCATGTTATTCATTTACCAGAAATGATTGAAGCTACTGACTGAATGAAAGGAGCTGGCATCTCACTCTCTTTGAATCTTCTTTATCATGCTAAGAGGAGCAGGAAAAAGCAAAAAATTTCAGAATTGCACCTTGCAATGCGGAGAAATTACTGTTTGTGCATTTACAATATTCATTGATTTTTGCCATTGAAAAACGTCCAGAAATGATTGAAGCTACTGACTGAATGAAAGGAACTGGCATCTCACTCTCTTTGAATCTTCTTTATCATGCTGAGGAGCAGGAAAAAGCAAAAAATTTCAGAATTGCACCTTGCAATGCGGAGAAATTACTGTTTGTGCATTTACAAAATTCATTGATTTTTGCCATTGAAAAACATCATGTTATTCATATACCAGAAATGTTTGAAGCTACTGACTGAATGAAAGGAGCTGACATCTCACTCTCTTTGAATCTTCTTTATCATGCTAAGAGGAGCAGGAAAAAGCAAAAAATTTCAGAATTGCACCTTGCAATGCGGAGAAATTACTGTTTGTGCATTTACAATATTCATTGATTTTTGCCATTGAAAAACGTCCAGAAATGATTGAAGCTACTGACTGAATGAAAGGAGCTGGCATCTCACTCTCTTTGAATCTTCTTTATCATGCTAAGAGGAGCAGGAAAAAGCAAAAAATTTCAGAATTGCACCTTGCAATGCGGAGAAATTACTGTTTGTGCATTTACAATATTCATTGATTTTTGCCATTGAAAAACGTCCAGAAATGATTGAAGCTACTGACTGAATGAAAGGAGCTGGCATCTCACTCTCTTTGAATCTTCTTTATCATGCTAAGAGGAGCAGGAAAAAGCAAAAAATTTCAGAATTGCACCTTGCAATGCGGAGAAATTACTGTTTGTGCATTTACAATATTCATTGATTTTTGCCATTGAAAAACATCATGTTATTCATATACCAGAAATGATTGAAGCTACTGACTGAATGAAAGGAGCTGGCATCTCACTCTCTTTGAATCTTCTTTATCATGCTAAGAGGAGCAGGAAAAAGCAAAAAATTTCAGAATTGCACCTTGCAATGCGGAGAAATTACTGTTTGTGCATTTACAATATTCATTGATTTTTGCCATTGAAAAACGTCCAGAAATGATTGAAGCTACTGACTGAATGAAAGGAACTGGCATCTCACTCTCTTTGAATCTTCTTTATCATGCTAAGAGGAGCAGGAAAAAGCAAAAAATTTCAGAATTGCACCTTGCAATGCGGAGAAATTACTGTTTGTGCATTTACAAAATTCATTGATTTTTGCCATTGAAAAACATCATGTTATTCATATACCAGAAATGTTTGAAGCTACTGACTGAATGAAAGGAGCTGACATCTCACTCTCTTTGAATCTTCTTTATCATGCTAAGAGGAGCAGGAAAAAGCAAAAAATTTCAGAATTGCACCTTGCAATGCGGAGAAATTACTGTTTGTGCATTTACAATATTCATTGATTTTTGCCATTGAAAAACGTCCAGAAATGATTGAAGCTACTGACTGAATGAAAGGAGCTGGCATCTCACTCTCTTTGAATCTTCTTTATCATGCTAAGAGGAGCAGGAAAAAGCAAAAAATTTCAGAATTGCACCTTGCAATGCGGAGAAATTACTGTTTGTGCATTTACAATATTCATTGATTTTTGCCATTGAAAAACATCATGTTATTCATATACCAGAAATGATTGAAGCTACTGACTGAATGAAAGGAGCTGGCATCTCACTCTCTTTGAATCTTCTTTATCATGCTAAGAGGAGCAGGAAAAAGCAAAAAATTTCAGAATTGCACCTTGCAATGTGGAGAAATTACTGTTTGTGCATTTACAATATTCATTGATTTTTACCATTGAAAAACGTCCAGAAATGATTGAAGCTACTGACTGAATGAAAGTAGCTGGCATCTCACTCTCTTTGAATCTTCTTTATCATGCTAAGAGGAGCAGGAAAAAGCAAAAAATTTCAGACTTGCACCTTGCAATGCGGAGAAATTACTGTTTGTGCATTTACAATATTCATTGATTTTTGCCATTGAAAAACATCATGTTATTCATATACCAGAAATGTTTGAAGCTACTGACTGAATGAAAGGAGCTGGCATCTCACTCTCTTTGAATCTTCTTTATCATGCTAAGAGGAGCAGGAAAAAGCAAAAAATTTCAGAATTGCACCTTGCAATGCGGAGAAATTACTGTTTGTGCATTTACAATATTCATTGATTTTTGCCATTGAAAAACGTCCAGAAATGATTGAAGCTACTGACTGAATGAAAGGAGCTGGCATCTCACTCTCTTTGAATCTTGTTTATCATGCTAAGAGGAGCAGGAAAAAGCAAAAAATTTCAGAATTGCACCTTGCAATGCGGAGAAATTACTGTTTGTGCATTTACAATATTCATTGATTTTTGCCATTGAAAAACGTCCAGAAATGATTGAAGCTACTGACTGAATGAAAGGAGCTGGCATCTCACTCTCTTTGAATCTTCTTTATCATGCTAAGAGGAGCAGGAAAAAGCAAAAAAATTCAGAATTGCACCTTGCAATGCGGAGAAATTACTGTTTGTGCATTTACAATATTCATTGATTTTTGCCATTGAAAAACATCATGTTATTCATATACCAGAAATGATTGAAGCTACTGACTGAATGAAAGGAGCTGGCATCTCACTCTCTTTGAATCTTCTTTATCATGCTAAGAGGAGCAGGAAAAAGCAAAAAATTTCAGAATTGCACCTTGCAATGCGGAGAAATTACTGTTTGTGCATTTACAATATTCATTGATTTTTGCCATTGAAAAACGTCCAGAAATGATTGAAGCTACTGACTGAATGAAAGGAGCTGGCATCTCACTCTCTTTGAATCTTCTTTATCATGCTAAGAGGAGCAGGAAAAAGCAAAAAATTTCAGAATTGCACCTTGCAATGCGGAGAAATTACTGTTTGTGCATTTACAATATTCATTGATGTTTGCCATTGAAAAACATCATGTTATTCATATACCAGAAATGATTGAAGCTACTGACTGAATGAAAGGAGCTGGCATCTCACTCTCTTTGAATCTTCTTTATCATGCTAAGAGGAGCAGGAAAAAGCAAAAAATTTCAGAATTGCACCTTGCAATGCGGAGAAATTACTGTTTGTGCATTTACAATATTCATTGATTTTTGCCATTGAAAAACGTCCAGAAATGATTGAAGCTACTGACTGAATGAAAGGAACTGGCATCTCACTCTCTTTGAATCTTCTTTATCATGCTAAGAGGAGCAGGAAAAAGCAAAAAATTTCAGAATTGCACCTTGCAATGCGGAGAAATTACTGTTTGTGCATTTACAAAATTCATTGATTTTTGCCATTGAAAAACATCATGTTATTCATATACCAGAAATGTTTGAAGCTACTGACTGAATGAAAGGAGCTGACATCTCACTCTCTTTGAATCTTCTTTATCATGCTAAGAGGAGCAGGAAAAAGCAAAAAATTTCAGAATTGCACCTTGCAATGCGGAGAAATTACTGTTTGTGCATTTACAATATTCATTGATTTTTGCCATTGAAAAACGTCCAGAAATGATTGAAGCTACTGACTGAATGAAAGGAGCTGGCATCTCACTCTCTTTGAATCTTCTTTATCATGCTAAGAGGAGCAGGAAAAAGCAAAAAATTTCAGAATTGCACCTTGCAATGCGGAGAAATTACTGTTTGTGCATTTACAATATTCATTGATTTTTGCCATTGAAAAACATCATGTTATTCATATACCAGAAATGATTGAAGCTACTGACTGAATGAAAGGAGCTGGCATCTCACTCTCTTTGAATCTTCTTTATCATGCTAAGAGGAGCAGGAAAAAGCAAAAAATTTCAGAATTGCACCTTGCAATGTGGAGAAATTACTGTTTGTGCATTTACAATATTCATTGATTTTTACCATTGAAAAACGTCCAGAAATGATTGAAGCTACTGACTGAATGAAAGTAGCTGGCATCTCACTCTCTTTGAATCTTCTTTATCATGCTAAGAGGAGCAGGAAAAAGCAAAAAATTTCAGACTTGCACCTTGCAATGCGGAGAAATTACTGTTTGTGCATTTACAATATTCATTGATTTTTGCCATTGAAAAACATCATGTTATTCATATACCAGAAATGTTTGAAGCTACTGACTGAATGAAAGGAGCTGGCATCTCACTCTCTTTGAATCTTCTTTATCATGCTAAGAGGAGCAGGAAAAAGCAAAAAATTTCAGAATTGCACCTTGCAATGCGGAGAAATTACTGTTTGTGCATTTACAATATTCATTGATTTTTGCCATTGAAAAACGTCCAGAAATGATTGAAGCTACTGACTGAATGAAAGGAGCTGGCATCTCACTCTCTTTGAATCTTGTTTATCATGCTAAGAGGAGCAGGAAAAAGCAAAAAATTTCAGAATTGCACCTTGCAATGCGGAGAAATTACTGTTTGTGCATTTACAATATTCATTGATTTTTGCCATTGAAAAACGTCCAGAAATGATTGAAGCTACTGACTGAATGAAAGGAGCTGGCATCTCACTCTCTTTGAATCTTCTTTATCATGCTAAGAGGAGCAGGAAAAAGCAAAAAAATTCAGAATTGCACCTTGCAATGCGGAGAAATTACTGTTTGTGCATTTACAATATTCATTGATTTTTGCCATTGAAAAACATCATGTTATTCATATACCAGAAATGATTGAAGCTACTGACTGAATGAAAGGAGCTGGCATCTCACTCTCTTTGAATCTTCTTTATCATGCTAAGAGGAGCAGGAAAAAGCAAAAAATTTCAGAATTGCACCTTGCAATGCGGAGAAATTACTGTTTGTGCATTTACAATATTCATTGATTTTTGCCATTGAAAAACGTCCAGAAATGATTGAAGCTACTGACTGAATGAAAGGAACTGGCATCTCACTCTCTTTGAATCTTCTTTATCATGCTAAGAGGAGCAGGAAAAAGCAAAAAATTTCAGAATTGCACCTTGCAATGCGGAGAAATTACTGTTTGTGCATTTACAAAATTCATTGATTTTTGCCATTGAAAAACATCATGTTATTCATATACCAGAAATGTTTGAAGCTACTGACTGAATGAAAGGAGCTGACATCTCACTCTCTTTGAATCTTCTTTATCATGCTAAGAGGAGCAGGAAAAAGCAAAAAATTTCAGAATTGCACCTTGCAATGCGGAGAAATTACTGTTTGTGCATTTACAATATTCATTGATTTTTGCCATTGAAAAACGTCCAGAAATGATTGAAGCTACTGACTGAATGAAAGGAGCTGGCATCTCACTCTCTTTGAATCTTCTTTATCATGCTAAGAGGAGCAGGAAAAAGCAAAAAATTTCAGAATTGCACCTTGCAATGCGGAGAAATTACTGTTTGTGCATTTACAATATTCATTGATTTTTGCCATTGAAAAACATCATGTTATTCATATACCAGAAATGTTTGAAGCTACTGACTGAATGAAAGGAGCTGGCATCTCACTCTCTTTGAATCTTCTTTATCATGCTAAGAGGAGCAGGAAAAAGCAAAAAATTTCAGAATTGCACCTTGCAATGCGGAGAAATTACTGTTTGTGCATTTACAATATTCATTGATTTTTGCCATTGAAAAACGTCCAGAAATGATTGAAGCTACTGACTGAATGAAAGGAGCTGGCATCTCACTCTCTTTGAATCTTCTTTATCATGCTAAGAGGAGCAGGAAAAAGCAAAAAATTTCAGAATTGCACCTTGCAATGCGGAGAAATTACTGTTTGTGCATTTACAATATTCATTGATTTTTGCCATTGAAAAACGTCCAGAAATGATTGAAGCTACTGACTGAATGAAAGGAGCTGGCATCTCACTCTCTTTGAATCTTCTTTATCATGCTAAGAGGAGCAGGAAAAAGCAAAAAATTTCAGAATTGCAACTTGCAATGCGGAGAAATTACTGTTTGTGCATTTACAATATTCATTGATTTTTGCCATTGAAAAACATCATGTTATTCATATACCAGAAATGATTGAAGCTACTGACTGAATGAAAGGAGCTGGCATCTCACTCTCTTTGAATCTTCTTTATCATGCTAAGAGGAGCAGGAAAAAGCAAAAAATTTCAGAATTGCACCTTGCAATGCGGAGAAATTACTGTTTGTGCATTTACAATATTCATTGATTTTTGCCATTGAAAAACGTCCAGAAATGATTGAAGCTACTGACTGAATGAAAGGAGCTGGCATCTCACTCTCTTTGAATCTTCTTTATCATGCTAAGAGGAGCAGGAAAAAGCAAAAAATTTCAGAATTGCACCTTGCAATGCGGAGAAATTACTGTTTGTGCTTTTACAATATTCATTGATTTTTGCCATTGAAAAACATCATATTATTCATATACCAGAAATGTTTGAAGCTACTGACTGAATGAAAGGAGCTGGCATCTCACTCTCTTTGAATCTTCTTTATCATGCTAAGAGGAGCAGGAAAAAGCAAAAAATTTCAGAATTGCACCTTGCAATGCGGAGAAATTACTGTTTGTGCATTTACAATATTCATTGATTTTTGCCATTGAAAAACGTCCAGAAATGATTGAAGCTACTGACTGAATGAAAGGAGCTGGCATCTCACTCTCTTTGAATCTTCTTTATCATGCTAAGAGGAGCAGGAAAAAGCAAAAAATTTCAGAATTGCACCTTGCAATGCGGAGAAATTACTGTTTGTGCATTTACAATATTCATTGATTTTTGCCATTGAAAAACGTCCAGAAATGATTGAAGCTACTGACTGAATGAAAGGAGCTGGCATCTCACTCTCTTTGAATCTTCTTTATCATGCTAAGAGGAGCAGGAAAAAGCAAAAAATTTCAGAATTGCACCTTGCAATGCGGAGAAATTACTGTTTGTGCATTTACAATATTCATTGATTTTTGCCATTGAAAAACATCATGTTATTCATATACCAGAAATGATTGAAGCTACTGACTGAATGAAAGGAGCTGGCATCTTACTCTCTTTGAATCTTCTTTGTCATGCTAAGAGGAGCAGGAAAAAGCAAAAAATTTCAGAATTGCACCTTGCAATGCGGAGAAATTACTGTTTGTGCATTTACAATATTCATTGATTTTTGCCATTGAAAAACGTCCAGAAATGATTGAAGCTACTGACTGAATGAAAGGAGCTGGCATCTCACTCTCTTTGAATCTTCTTTATCATGCTAAGAGGAGCAGGAAAAAGCAAAAAATTTCAGAATTGCACCTTGCAATGCGGAGAAATTACTGTTTGTGCATTTACAATATTCATTGATTTTTGCCATTGAAAAACGTCCAGAAATGATTGAAGCTACTGACTGAATGAAAGGAGCTGGCATCTCACTCTCTTTGAATCTTCTTTATCATGCTAAGAGGAGCAGGAAAAAGCAAAAAATTTCAGAATTGCAAATTGCAATGCGGAGAAATTACTGTTTGTGCATTTACAATATTCATTGATTTTTGCCATTGAAAAACATCATGTTATTCATATACCAGAAATGTTTGTAGCTACTGACTGAATGAAAGGAGCTGGCATCTCACTCTCTTTGAATCTTCTTTATCATGCTAAGAGGAGCAGGAAAAAGCAAAAAATTTCAGAATTGCACCTTGCAATGCGGAGAAATTACTGTTTGTGCATTTACAATATTCATTGATTTTTGCCATTGAAAAACGTCCAGAAATGATTGAAGCTACTGACTGAATGAAAGGAGCTGGCATCTCACTCTCTTTGAATCTTCTTTATCATGCTAAGAGGAGCAGGAAAAAGCAAAAAATTTCAGAATTTCACCTTGCAATGCGGAGAAATTACTGTTTGTGCATTTACAATATTCATTGATTTTTGCCATTGAAAAACGTCCAGAAATGATTGAAGCTACTGACTGAATGAAAGGAGCTGGCATCTCACTCTCTTTGAATCTTCTTTATCATGCTAAGAGGAGCAGGAAAAAGCAAAAAATTTCAGAATTGCACCTTGCAATGCGGAGAAATTACTCTTTGTGCATTTACAATATTCATTGATTTTTGCCATTGAAAAACATCATGTTATTCATATACCAGAAATGTTTGAAGCTACTGACTGAATGAAAGGAGCTGGCATCTCACTCTCTTTGAATCTTCTTTATCATGCTAAGAGGAGCAGGAAAAAGCAAAAAATTTCAGAATTGCACCTTGCAATGCGGAGAAATTACTGTTTGTGCATTTACAATATTCATTGATTTTTGCCATTGAAAAACGTCCAGAAATGATTGAAGCTACTGACTGAATGAAAGGAGCTGGCATCTCACTCTCTTTGAATCTTCTTTATCATGCTAAGAGGAGCAGGAAAAAGCAAAAAATTTCAGAATTGCACCTTGCAATGCGGAGAAATTACTGTTTGTGCATTTACAATATTCATTGATTTTTGCCATTGAAAAACATCATGTTATTCATATACCAGAAATGTTTGTAGCTACTGACTGAATGAAAGGAGCTGGCATCTCACTCTCTTTGAATCTTCTTTATCATGCTAAGAGGAGCAGGAAAAAGCAAAAAATTTCAGAATTGCACCTTGCAATGCGGAGAAATTACTGTTTGTGCATTTACAATATTCATTGATTTTTGCCATTGAAAAACGTCCAGAAATGATTGAAGCTACTGACTGAATGAAAGGAGCTGGCATCTCACTCTCTTTGAATCTTCTTTATCATGCTAAGAGGAGCAGGAAAAAGCAAAAAATTTCAGAATTGCACCTTGCAATGCGGAGAAATTACTGTTTGTGCATTTACAATATTCATTGATTTTTGCCATTGAAAAACGTCCAGAAATGATTGAAGCTACTGACTGAATGAAAGGAGCTGGCATCTCACTCTCTTTGAATCTTCTTTATCATGCTAAGAGGAGCAGGAAAAAGCAAAAAATTTCAGAATTGCACCTTGCAATGCGGAGAAATTACTCTTTGTGCATTTACAATATTCATTGATTTTTGCCATTGAAAAACATCATGTTATTCATATACCAGAAATGTTTGAAGCTACTGACTGAATGAAAGGAGCTGGCATCTCACTCTCTTTGAATCTTCTTTATCATGCTAAGAGGAGCAGGAAAAAGCAAAAAATTTCAGAATTGCACAGTGCAATGCGGAGAAATTACTGTTTGTGCATTTACAATATTCATTGATTTTTGCCATTGAAAAACATCATGTTATTCATATACCAGAAATGTTTGAAGCTACTGACTGAATGAAAGGAGCTGGCATCTCACTCTCTTTGAATCTTCTTTATCATGCTGAGGAGCAGGAAAAAGCAAAAAATTTCAGAATTGCACCTTGCAATGTGGAGAAATTACTGTTTGTGCATTTACAATATTCATTGATTTTTACCATTGAAAAACGTCCAGAAATGATTGAAGCTACTGACTGAATGAAAGTAGCTGGCATCTCACTCTCTTTGAATCTTCTTTATCATGCTAAGAGGAGCAGGAAAAAGCAAAAAATTTCAGACTTGCACCTTGCAATGCGGAGAAATTACTGTTTGTGCATTTACAATATTCATTGATTTTTGCCATTGAAAAACATCATGTTATTCATATACCAGAAATGTTTGAAGCTACTGACTGAATGAAAGGAGCTGGCATCTCACTCTCTTTGAATCTTCTTTATCATGCTAAGAGGAGCAGGAAAAAGCAAAAAATTTCAGAATTGCACCTTGCAATGCGGAGAAATTACTGTTTGTGCATTTACAATATTCATTGATTTTTGCCATTGAAAAACGTCCAGAAATGATTGAAGCTACTGACTGAATGAAAGGAGCTGGCATCTCACTCTCTTTGAATCTTCTTTATCATGCTAAGAGGAGCAGGAAAAAGCAAAAAATTTCAGAATTGCACCTTGCAATGCGGAGAAATTACTGTTTGTGCATTTACAATATTCATTGATTTTTGCCATTGAAAAACGTCCAGAAATGATTGAAGCTACTGACTGAATGAAAGGAGCTGGCATCTCACTCTCTTTGAATCTTCTTTATCATGCTAAGAGGAGCAGGAAAAAGCAAAAAATTTCAGAATTGCACCTTGCAATGCGGAGAAATTACTCTTTGTGCATTTACAATATTCATTGATTTTTGCCATTGAAAAACATCATGTTATTCATATACCAGAAATGTTTGAAGCTACTGACTGAATGAAAGGAGCTGGCATCTCACTCTCTTTGAATCTTCTTTATCATGCTAAGAGGAGCAGGAAAAAGCAAAAAATTTCAGAATTGCACATTGCAATGCGGAGAAATTACTGTTTGTGCATTTACAATATTCATTGATTTTTGCCATTGAAAAACATCATGTTATTCATATACCAGAAATGTTTGAAGCTACTGACTGAATGAAAGGAGCTGGCATCTCACTCTCTTTGAATCTTCTTTATCATGCTGAGGAGCAGGAAAAAGCAAAAAATTTCAGAATTGCACCTTGCAATGTGGAGAAATTACTGTTTGTGCATTTACAATATTCATTGATTTTTACCATTGAAAAACGTCCAGAAATGATTGAAGCTACTGACTGAATGAAAGTAGCTGGCATCTCACTCTCTTTGAATCTTCTTTATCATGCTAAGAGGAGCAGGAAAAAGCAAAAAATTTCAGACTTGCACCTTGCAATGCGGAGAAATTACTGTTTGTGCATTTACAATATTCATTGATTTTTGCCATTGAAAAACATCATGTTATTCATATACCAGAAATGTTTGAAGCTACTGACTGAATGAAAGGAGCTGGCATCTCACTCTCTTTGAATCTTCTTTATCATGCTAAGAGGAGCAGGAAAAAGCAAAAAATTTCAGAATTGCACCTTGCAATGCGGAGAAATTACTGTTTGTGCATTTACAATATTCATTGATTTTTGCCATTGAAAAACGTCCAGAAATGATTGAAGCTACTGACTGAATGAAAGGAGCTGGCATCTCACTCTCTTTGAATCTTCTTTATCATGCTAAGAGGAGCAGGAAAAAGCAAAAAATTTCAGAATTGCACCTTGCAATGCGGAGAAATTACTGTTTGTGCATTTACAATATTCATTGATTTTTGCCATTGAAAAACGTCCAGAAATGATTGAAGCTACTGACTGAATGAAAGGAGCTGGCATCTCACTCTCTTTGAATCTTCTTTATCATGCTAAGAGGAGCAGGAAAAATCAAAAAATTTCAGAATTGCACCTTGCAATGTGGAGAAATTACTGTTTGTGCATTTACAATATTCAATGATTTTTGCCATTGAAAAACATGTTATTCATATACCAGAAATGTTTGAAGCTACTGACTGAATGAAAGGAGCTGGCACCTCACTCTCTTTGAATCTTCTTTATCATGCTAAGAGGAGCGGGAAAAAGCAAAAAATTTCAGAATTGCACCTTGCAATGCGGAGAAATTACTGTTTGTGCATTTACAATATTCATTGATTTTTGCCATTGAAAAACATCCAGAAATGATTGAAGGTACTGACTGAATGAAAGGAGCTGGCATCTCACTCTCTTTGAATCTTCTTTATCATGCTAAGAGGAGCAGGAAAAAGCAAAAAATTTCAGAATTGCACCTTGCAATGCGGAGAAATTACTGTTTGTGCATTTACAATATTCATTGATTTTTGCCATTGAAAAACGTCCAGAAATGATTGAAGCTACTGACTGAATGAAAGGAGCTGGCATCTCACTCTCTTTGAATCTTCTTTATCATGCTAAGAGGAGCAGGAAAAAGCCAAAAATTTCAGAATTGCACCTTGCAATGCGGAGAAATTACAGTTTGTGCATTTACAATATTCATTGATTTTTGCCATTGAAAAACATCCAGAAATGATTGAAGCTACTGACTGAATGAAAGGAGCTGGCATCTCACTCTCTTTGAATCTTCTTTATCATGCTAAGAGGAGCAGGAAAAAGCAAAAAATTTCAGAATTGCACCTTGCAATGCGGAGAAATTACTGTTTGTGCATTTACAATATTCATTGATTTTTGCCATTGAAAAACGTCCAGAAATGATTGAAGCTACTGACTGAATGAAAGGAGCTGGCATCTCACTCTCTTTGAATCTTCTTTATCATGCTAAGAGGAGCAGGAAAAAGCAAAAAATTTCAGAATTTCACCTTGCAATGCGGAGAAATTACTGTTTGTGCATTTACAATATTCATTGATTTTTGCCATTGAAAAACGTCCAGAAATGATTGAAGCTACTGACTGAATGAAAGGAGCTGGCATCTCACTCTCTTTGAATCTTCTTTATCATGCTAAGAGGAGCAGGAAAAAGCAAAAAATTTCAGAATTGCACCTTGCAATGCGGAGAAATTACTCTTTGTGCATTTACAATATTCATTGATTTTTGCCATTGAAAAACATCATGTTATTCATATACCAGAAATGTTTGAAGCTACTGACTGAATGAAAGGAGCTGGCATCTCACTCTCTTTGAATCTTCTTTATCATGCTAAGAGGAGCAGGAAAAAGCAAAAAATTTCAGAATTGCACCTTGCAATGCGGAGAAATTACTGTTTGTGCATTTACAATATTCATTGATTTTTGCCATTGAAAAACGTCCAGAAATGATTGAAGCTACTGACTGAATGAAAGGAGCTGGCATCTCACTCTCTTTGAATCTTCTTTATCATGCTAAGAGGAGCAGGAAAAAGCAAAAAATTTCAGAATTGCACCTTGCAATGCGGAGAAATTACTGTTTGTGCATTTACAATATTCATTGATTTTTGCCATTGAAAAACATCATGTTATTCATATACCAGAAATGTTTGTAGCTACTGACTGAATGAAAGGAGCTGGCATCTCACTCTCTTTGAATCTTCTTTATCATGCTAAGAGGAGCAGGAAAAAGCAAAAAATTTCAGAATTGCACCTTGCAATGCGGAGAAATTACTGTTTGTGCATTTACAATATTCATTGATTTTTGCCATTGAAAAACGTCCAGAAATGATTGAAGCTACTGACTGAATGAAAGGAGCTGGCATCTCACTCTCTTTGAATCTTCTTTATCATGCTAAGAGGAGCAGGAAAAAGCAAAAAATTTCAGAATTGCACCTTGCAATGCGGAGAAATTACTCTTTGTGCATTTACAATATTCATTGATTTTTGCCATTGAAAAACATCATGTTATTCATATACCAGAAATGTTTGAAGCTACTGACTGAATGAAAGGAGCTGGCATCTCACTCTCTTTGAATCTTCTTTATCATGCTAAGAGGAGCAGGAAAAAGCAAAAAATTTCAGAATTGCACATTGCAATGCGGAGAAATTACTGTTTGTGCATTTACAATATTCATTGATTTTTGCCATTGAAAAACATCATGTTATTCATATACCAGAAATGTTTGAAGCTACTGACTGAATGAAAGGAGCTGGCATCTCACTCTCTTTGAATCTTCTTTATCATGCTGAGGAGCAGGAAAAAGCAAAAAATTTCAGAATTGCACCTTGCAATGTGGAGAAATTACTGTTTGTGCATTTACAATATTCATTGATTTTTACCATTGAAAAACGTCCAGAAATGATTGAAGCTACTGACTGAATGAAAGTAGCTGGCATCTCACTCTCTTTGAATCTTCTTTATCATGCTAAGAGGAGCAGGAAAAAGCAAAAAATTTCAGACTTGCACCTTGCAATGCGGAGAAATTACTGTTTGTGCATTTACAATATTCATTGATTTTTGCCATTGAAAAACATCATGTTATTCATATACCAGAAATGTTTGAAGCTACTGACTGAATGAAAGGAGCTGGCATCTCACTCTCTTTGAATCTTCTTTATCATGCTAAGAGGAGCAGGAAAAAGCAAAAAATTTCAGAATTGCACCTTGCAATGCGGAGAAATTACTGTTTGTGCATTTACAATATTCATTGATTTTTGCCATTGAAAAACGTCCAGAAATGATTGAAGCTACTGACTGAATGAAAGGAGCTGGCATCTCACTCTCTTTGAATCTTCTTTATCATGCTAAGAGGAGCAGGAAAAAGCAAAAAATTTCAGAATTGCACCTTGCAATGCGGAGAAATTACTGTTTGTGCATTTACAATATTCATTGATTTTTGCCATTGAAAAACGTCCAGAAATGATTGAAGCTACTGACTGAATGAAAGGAGCTGGCATCTCACTCTCTTTGAATCTTCTTTATCATGCTAAGAGGAGCAGGAAAAATCAAAAAATTTCAGAATTGCACCTTGCAATGTGGAGAAATTACTGTTTGTGCATTTACAATATTCAATGATTTTTGCCATTGAAAAACATGTTATTCATATACCAGAAATGTTTGAAGCTACTGACTGAATGAAAGGAGCTGGCACCTCACTCTCTTTGAATCTTCTTTATCATGCTAAGAGGAGCGGGAAAAAGCAAAAAATTTCAGAATTGCACCTTGCAATGCGGAGAAATTACTGTTTGTGCATTTACAATATTCATTGATTTTTGCCATTGAAAAACATCCAGAAATGATTGAAGGTACTGACTGAATGAAAGGAGCTGGCATCTCACTCTCTTTGAATCTTCTTTATCATGCTAAGAGGAGCAGGAAAAAGCAAAAAATTTCAGAATTGCACCTTGCAATGCGGAGAAATTACTGTTTGTGCATTTACAATATTCATTGATTTTTGCCATTGAAAAACGTCCAGAAATGATTGAAGCTACTGACTGAATGAAAGGAGCTGGCATCTCACTCTCTTTGAATCTTCTTTATCATGCTAAGAGGAGCAGGAAAAAGCCAAAAATTTCAGAATTGCACCTTGCAATGCGGAGAAATTACAGTTTGTGCATTTACAATATTCATTGATTTTTGCCATTGAAAAACATCCAGAAATGATTGAAGCTACTGACTGAATGAAAGGAGCTGGCATCTCACTCTCTTTGAATATTCTTTATCATGCTAAGAGGAGCAGGAAAAAGCAAAAAATTTCAGAATTGCACCTTGCAATGCGGAGAAATTACTGTTTGTGCATTTACAATATTCATTGATTTTTGCCATTGAAAAACATCATGTTATTCATATACCAGAAATGTTTGAAGCTACTGACTGAATGAAAGGAGCTGGCATCTCACTCTCTTTGAATCTTCTTTATCATGCTAAGAGGAGCAGGAAAAAGCAAAAAATTTCAGAATTGCACCTTGCAATGCGGAGAAATTACTGTTTGTGCATTTACAATATTCATTGATTTTTGCCATTGAAAAACATCATGTTATTCATATACCAGAAATGTTTGAAGCTACTGACTGAATGAAAGGAGCTGGCATCTCACTCTCTTTGAATCTTCTTTATCATGCTAAGAGGAGCAGGAAAAAGCAAAAAATTTCAGAATTGCACCTTGCAATGTGGAGAAATTACTGTTTGTGCATTTACAATATTCATTGATTTTTACCATTGAAAAACGTCCAGAAATGATTGAAGCTACTGACTGAATGAAAGTAGCTGGCATCTCACTCTCTTTGAATCTTCTTTATCATGCTAAGAGGAGCAGGAAAAAGCAAAAAATTTCAGAATTGCACCTTGCAATGCAGAGAAATTACTGTTTGTGCATTTACAATATTCATTGATTTTTGCCATTGAAAAACATCATGTTATTCATATACCAGAAATGTTTGAAGCTACTGACTGAATGAAAGGAGCTGGCATCTCACTCTCTTTGAATCTTCTTTATCATGCTAAGAGGAGCAGGAAAAAGCAAAAAATTTCAGAATTGCACCTTGCAATGTGGAGAAATTACTGTTTGTGCATTTACAATATTCATTGATTTTTACCATTGAAAAACGTCCAGAAATGATTGAAGCTACTGACTGAATGAAAGTAGCTGGCATCTCACTCTCTTTGAATCTTCTTTATCATGCTAAGAGGAGCAGGAAAAAGCAAAAAATTTCAGACTTGCACCTTGCAATGCGGAGAAATTACTGTTTGTGCATTTACAATATTCATTGATTTTTGCCATTGAAAAACATCATGTTATTCATATACCAGAAATGTTTGAAGCTACTGACTGAATGAAAGGAGCTGGCATCTCACTCTCTTTGAATCTTCTTTATCATGCTAAGAGGAGCAGGAAAAAGCAAAAAATTTCAGAATTGCACCTTGCAATGCGGAGAAATTACTGTTTGTGCATTTACAATATTCATTGATTTTTGCCATTGAAAAACATCCAGAAATGATTGAAGCTACTGACTGAATGAAAGGAGCTGGCATCTCACTCTCTTTGAATCTTGTTTATCATGCTAAGAGGAGCAGGAAAAAGCAAAAAATTTCAGAATTGCACCTTGCAATGCGGAGAAATTACTGTTTGTGCATTTACAATATTCATTGATTTTTGCCATTGAAAAACGTCCAGAAATGATTGAAGCTACTGACTGAATGAAAGGAGCTGGCATCTCACTCTCTTTGAATCTTCTTTATCATGCTAAGAGGAGCAGGAAAAAGCAAAAAATTTCAGAATTGCACCTTGCAATGCGGAGAAATTACTGTTTTTGCATTTACAATATTCATTGATTTTTGCCATTGAAAAACATCATGTTATTCATATACCAGAAATGATTGAAGCTACTGACTGAATGAAAGGAGCTGGCATCTCACTCTCTTTGAATCTTCTTTATCATGCTAAGAGGAGCAGGAAAAAGCAAAAAATTTCAGAATTGCACCTTGCAATGCGGAGAAATTACTGTTTGTGCATTTACAATATTCATTGATTTTTGCCATTGAAAAACGTCCAGAAATGATTGAAGCTACTGACTGAATGAAAGGAACTGGCATCTCACTCTCTTTGAATCTTCTTTATCATGCTAAGAGGAGCAGGAAAAAGCAAAAAATTTCAGAATTGCACCTTGCAATGCGGAGAAATTACTGTTTGTGCATTTACAAAATTCATTGATTTTTGCCATTGAAAAACGTCCAGAAATGATTGAAGCTACTGACTGAATGAAAGGAGCTGGCATCTCACTCTCTTTGAATCTTCTTTATCATGCTAAGAGGAGCAGGAAAAAGCAAAAAATTTCAGAATTGCACCTTGCAATGCGGAGAAATTACTGTTTGTGCATTTACAATATTCATTGATTTTTGCCATTGAAAAACATCATGTTATTCATATACCAGAAATGATTGAAGCTACTGACTGAATGAAAGGAGCTGGCATCTCACTCTCTTTGAATCTTCTTTATCATGCTAAGAGGAGCAGGAAAAAGCAAAAAATTTCAGAATTGCACCTTGCAATGCGGAGAAATTACTGTTTGTGCATTTACAATATTCATTGATTTTTGCCATTGAAAAACGTCCAGAAATGATTGAAGCTACTGACTGAATGAAAGGAACTGGCATCTCACTCTCTTTGAATCTTCTTTATCATGCTAAGAGGAGCAGGAAAAAGCAAAAAATTTCAGAATTGCACCTTGCAATGCGGAGAAATTACTGTTTGTGCATTTACAAAATTAATTGATTTTTGCCATTGAAAAACATCATGTTATTCATATACCAGAAATGTTTGAAGCTACTGACTGAATGAAAGGAGCTGACATCTCACTCTCTTTGAATCTTCTTTATCATGCTAAGAGGAGCAGGAAAAAGCAAAAAATTTCAGAATTGCACCTTGCAATGCGGAGAAATTACTGTTTGTGCATTTACAATATTCATTGATTTTTGCCATTGAAAAACGTCCAGAAATGATTGAAGCTACTGACTGAATGAAAGGAGCTGGCATCTCACTCTCTTTGAATCTTCTTTATCATGCTAAGAGGAGCAGGAAAAAGCAAAAAATTTCAGAATTGCACCTTGCAATGCGGAGAAATTACTGTTTTTGCATTTACAATATTCATTGATTTTTGCCATTGAAAAACATCATGTTATTCATATACCAGAAATGATTGAAGCTACTGACTGAATGAAAGGAGCTGGCATCTCACTCTCTTTGAATCTTCTTTATCATGCTAAGAGGAGCAGGAAAAAGCAAAAAATTTCAGAATTGCACCTTGCAATGCGGAGAAATTACTGTTTGTGCATTTACAATATTCATTGATTTTTGCCATTGAAAAACATCATGTTATTCATATACCAGAAATGATTGAAGCTACTGACTGAATGAAAGGAGCTGGCATCTCACTCTCTTTGAATCTTCTTTATCATGCTAAGAGGAGCAGGAAAAAGCAAAAAATTTCAGAATTGCACCTTGCAATGCGGAGAAATTACTGTTTGTGCATTTACAATATTCATTGATTTTTGCCATTGAAAAACGTCCAGAAATGATTGAAGCTACTGACTGAATGAAAGGAACTGGCATCTCACTCTCTTTGAATCTTCTTTATCATGCTAAGAGGAGCAGGAAAAAGCAAAAAATTTCAGAATTGCACCTTGCAATGCGGAGAAATTACTGTTTGTGCATTTACAAAATTCATTGATTTTTGCCATTGAAAAACATCATGTTATTCATATACCAGAAATGTTTGAAGCTACTGACTGAATGAAAGGAGCTGACATCTCACTCTCTTTGAATCTTCTTTATCATGCTAAGAGGAGCAGGAAAAAGCAAAAAATTTCAGAATTGCACCTTGCAATGCGGAGAAATTACTGTTTGTGCATTTACAATATTCATTGATTTTTGCCATTGAAAAACGTCCAGAAATGATTGAAGCTACTGACTGAATGAAAGGAGCTGGCATCTCACTCTCTTTGAATCTTCTTTATCATGCTAAGAGGAGCAGGAAAAAGCAAAAAATTTCAGAATTGCACCTTGCAATGCGGAGAAATTACTGTTTGTGCATTTACAATATTCATTGATTTTTGCCATTGAAAAACATCATGTTATTCATATACCAGAAATGATTGAAGCTACTGACTGAATGAAAGGAGCTGGCATCTCACTCTCTTTGAATCTTCTTTATCATGCTAAGAGGAGCAGGAAAAAGCAAAAAATTTCAGAATTGCACCTTGCAATGTGGAGAAATTACTGTTTGTGCATTTACAATATTCATTGATTTTTACCATTGAAAAACGTCCAGAAATGATTGAAGCTACTGACTGAATGAAAGTAGCTGGCATCTCACTCTCTTTGAATCTTCTTTATCATGCTAAGAGGAGCAGGAAAAAGCAAAAAATTTCAGACTTGCACATTGCAATGCGGAGAAATTACTGTTTGTGCATTTACAATATTCATTGATTTTTGCCATTGAAAAACATCATGTTATTCATATACCAGAAATGTTTGAAGCTACTGACTGAATGAAAGGAGCTGGCATCTCACTCTCTTTGAATCTTCTTTATCATGCTAAGAGGAGCAGGAAAAAGCAAAAAATTTCAGAATTGCACCTTGCAATGCGGAGAAATTACTGTTTGTGCATTTACAATATTCATTGATTTTTGCCATTGAAAAACGTCCAGAAATGATTGAAGCTACTGACTGAATGAAAGGAGCTGGCATCTCACTCTCTTTGAATCTTGTTTATCATGCTAAGAGGAGCAGAAAAAAGCAAAAAATTTCAGAATTGCACCTTGCAATGCGGAGAAATTACTGTTTGTGCATTTACAATATTCATTGATTTTTGCCATTGAAAAACGTCCAGAAATGATTGAAGCTACTGACTGAATGAAAGGAGCTGGCATCTCACTCTCTTTGAATCTTCTTTATCATGCTAAGAGGAGCAGGAAAAAGCAAAAAAATTCAGAATTGCACCTTGCAATGCGGAGAAATTACTGTTTGTGCATTTACAATATTCATTGATTTTTGCCATTGAAAAACATCATGTTATTCATATACCAGAAATGATTGAAGCTACTGACTGAATGAAAGGAGCTGGCATCTCACTCTCTTTGAATCTTCTTTATCATGCTAAGAGGAGCAGGAAAAAGCAAAAAATTTCAGAATTGCACCTTGCAATGCGGAGAAATTACTGTTTGTGCATTTACAATATTCATTGATTTTTGCCATTGAAAAACGTCCAGAAATGATTGAAGCTACTGACTGAATGAAAGGAACTGGCATCTCACTCTCTTTGAATCTTCTTTATCATGCTAAGAGGAGCAGGAAAAAGCAAAAAATTTCAGAATTGCACCTTGCAATGCGGAGAAATTACTGTTTGTGCATTTACAAAATTCATTGATTTTTGCCATTGAAAAACATCATGTTATTCATATACCAGAAATGTTTGAAGCTACTGACTGAATGAAAGGAGCTGACATCTCACTCTCTTTGAATCTTCTTTATCATGCTAAGAGGAGCAGGAAAAAGCAAAAAATTTCAGAATTGCACCTTGCAATGCGGAGAAATTACTGTTTGTGCATTTACAATATTCATTGATTTTTGCCATTGAAAAACGTCCAGAAATGATTGAAGCTACTGACTGAATGAAAGGAGCTGGCATCTCACTCTCTTTGAATCTTCTTTATCATGCTAAGAGGAGCAGGAAAAAGCAAAAAATTTCAGAATTGCACCTTGCAATGCGGAGAAATTACTGTTTGTGCATTTACAATATTCATTGATTTTTGCCATTGAAAAACATCATGTTATTCATATACCAGAAATGTTTGAAGCTACTGACTGAATGAAAGGAGCTGGCATCTCACTCTCTTTGAATCTTCTTTATCATGCTAAGAGGAGCAGGAAAAAGCAAAAAATTTCAGAATTGCACCTTGCAATGCGGAGAAATTACTGTTTGTGCATTTACAATATTCATTGATTTTTGCCATTGAAAAACATCATGTTATTCATATACCAGAAATGATTGAAGCTACTGACTGAATGAAAGGAGCTGGCATCTCACTCTCTTTGAATCTTCTTTATCATGCTAAGAGGAGCAAGAAAAAGCAAAAAATTTCAGAATTGCACCTTGCAATGCGGAGAAATTACTGTTTGTGCATTTACAATATTCATTGATTTTTGCCATTGAAAAACGTCCAGAAATGATTGAAGCTACTGACTGAATGAAAGGAGCTGGCATCTCACTCTCTTTGAATCTTCTTTATCATGCTAAGAGGAGCAGGAAAAAGCAAAAAATTTCAGAATTGCACCTTGCAATGCGGAGAAATTACTGTTTGTGCATTTACAATATTCATTGATTTTTGCCATTGAAAAACATCATGTTATTCATATACCAGAAATGTTTGAAGCTACTGACTGAATGAAAGGAGCTGGCATCTCACTCTCTTTGAATCTTCTTTATCATGCTAAGAGGAGCAGGAAAAAGCAAAAAATTTCAGAATTGCACCTTGCAATGCGGAGAAATTACTGTTTGTGCATTTACAATATTCATTGATTTTTGCCATTGAAAAACGTCCAGAAATAATTGAAGCTACTGACTGAATGAAAGGAGCTGGCATCTCACTCTCTTTGAATCTTCTTTATCATGCTAAGAGGAGCAGGAAAAAGCAAAAAATTTCACAATTGCACCTTGCAATGCGGAGAAATTACTGTTTGTACATTTACAATATTCATTGATTTTTGCCATTGAAAAACATCATGTTATTCATATACCAGAAATGATTGAAGCTACTGACTGAATGAAAGGAGCTGGCATCTCGCTCTCTTTGAATCTTCTTTATCATGCTAAGAGGAGCAGGAAAAAGCAAAAAATTTCAGAATTGCACCTTGCAATGCGGAGAAATTACTGTTTGTGCATTTACAATATTCATTGATTTTTGCCATTGTAAAACGTCCAGAAATGATTGAAGCTACTGACTGAATGAAAGGAGCTGGCATCTCACTCTCTTTGAATCTTCTTTATCATGCTAAGAGGAGCAGGAAAAAGCAAAAAATTTCAGAATTGCACCTTGCAATGTGGAGAAATTACTGTTTGTGCATTTACAATATTCATTGATTTTTGCCATTGAAAAACATCATGTTATTCATATACCAGAAATGATTGAAGCTACTGACTGAATGAAAGGAGCTGGCATCTCACTCTCTTTGAATCTTCTTTATCATGCTAAGAGGAGCAGGAAAAAGCAAAAAATTTCAGAATTGCACCTTGCAATGCGGAGAAATTACTGTTTGTGCATTTACAATATTCATTGATTTTTGCCATTGAAAAACGTCCAGAAATGATTGAAGCTACTGACTGAATGAAAGGAGCTGGCATCTCACTCTCTTTGAATCTTCTTTATCATGCTAAGAGGAGCAGGAAAAAGCAAAAAATTTCAGAATTGCACCTTGCAATGCGGAGAAATTACTGTTTGTGCTTTTACAATATTCATTGATTTTTGCCATTGAAAAACATCATGTTATTCATATACCAGAAATGTTTGAAGCTACTGACTGAATGAAAGGAGCTGCCATCTAACTCTCTTTGAATCTTCTTTATCATGCTAAGAGGAGCAGGAAAAAGCAAAAAATTTCAGAATTGCACCTTGCAATGCGGAGAAATTACTGTTTGTGCATTTACAATATTCATTGATTTTTGCCATTGAAAAACGTCCAGAAATGATTGAAGCTACTGACTGAATGAAAGGAACTGGCATCTCACTCTCTTTGAATCTTCTTTATCATGCTAAGAGGAGCAGGAAAAAGCAAAAAATTTCAGAATTGCACCTTGCAATGCGGAGAAATTACTGTTTGTGCATTTACAATATTCATTGATTTTTGCCATTGAAAAACATCATGTTATTCATATACCAGAAATGTTTGAAGCTACTGACTGAATGAAAGGAGCTGGCATCTCACTCTCTTTGAATCTTCTTTATCATGCTAAGAGGAGCAGGAAAAAGCAAAAAATTTCAGAATTGCAACTTGCAATGCGGAGAAATTACTGTTTGTGCATTTACAATATTCATTGATTTTTGCCATTGAAAAACATCATGTTATTCATATACCAGAAATGATTGAAGCTACTGACTGAATGAAAGGAGCTGGCATCTCACTCTCTTTGAATCTTCTTTATCATGCTAAGAGGAGCAGGAAAAAGCAAAAAATTTCAGAATTGCACCTTGCAATGCGGAGAAATTACTGTTTGTGCATTTACAATATTCATTGATTTTTGCCATTGAAAAACGTCAAGAAATGATTGAAGCTACTGACTGAATGAAAGGAGCTGGCATCTCACTCTCTTTGAATCTTCTTTATCATGCTAAGAGGAGCAGGAAAAAGCAAAAAATTTCAGAATTGCACCTTGCAATGCGGAGAAATTACTGTTTGTGCTTCTACAATATTCATTGATTTTTGCCATTGAAAAACATCATGTTATTCATATACAAGAAATGTTTGAAGCTACTGACTGAATGAAAGGAGCTGGCATCTCACTCTCTTTGAATCTTCTTTATCATGCTAAGAGGAGCAGGAAAAAGCAAAAAATTTCAGAATTGCACCTTGCAATGCGGAGAAATTACTGTTTGTGCATTTACAATATTCATAGATTTTTGCCATTGAAAAACGTCCAGAAATGATTGAAGCTACTGACTGAATGAAAGGAGCTGGCATCTCACTCTCTTTGAATCTTCTTTATCATGCTAAGAGGAGCAGGAAAAAGCAAAAAATTTCAGAATTGCACCTTGCAATGCGGAGAAATTACTGTTTGTGCATTTACAATATTCATTGATTTTTGCCATTGAAAAACATCATGTTATTCATATACCAGAAATGATTGAAGCAACTGACTGAATGAAAGGAGCTGGCATCTTACTCTCTTTGAATCTTCTTTGTCATGCTAAGAGGAGCAGGAAAAAGCAAAAAATTTCAGAATTGCACCTTGCAATGCGGAGAAATTACTGTTTGTGCATTTACAATATTCATTGATTTTTGCCATTGAAAAACGTCCAGAAATGATTGAAGCTACTGACTGAATGAAAGGAGCTGGCATCTCACTCTCTTTGAATCTTCTTTATCATGCTAAGAGGAGCAGGAAAAAGCAAAAAATTTCAGAATTGCACCTTGCAATGCGGAGAAATTACTGTTTGTGCATTTACAATATTCATTGATTTTTGCCATTGAAAAACGTCCAGAAATGATTGAAGCTACTGACTGAATGAAAGGAGCTGGCATCTCACTCTCTTTGAATCTTCTTTATCATGCTAAGAGGAGCAGGAAAAAGCAAAAAATTTCAGAATTGCACCTTGCAATGCGGAGAAATTACTGTTTGTGCATTTACAATATTCATTGATTTTTGCCATTGAAAAACATCATGTTATTCATATACCAGAAATGTTTGAAGCTACTGACTGAATGAAAGGAGCTGGCATCTCACTCTCTTTGAATCTTCTTTATCATGCTAAGAGGAGCAGGAAAAAGCAAAAAATTTCAGAATTGCACCTTGCAATGCGGAGAAATTACTGTTTGTGCATTTACAATATTCATTGATTTTTGTCATTGAAAAACATCATGTTATTCATATACCAGAAATGATTGAAGCTACTGACTGAATGAAAGGAGCTGGCATCTCACTCTCTTTGAATCTTCTTTATCATGCTAAGAGGAGCAGGAAAAAGCAAAAAATTTCAGAATTGCACCTTGCAATGCGGAGAAATTACTGTTTGTGCATTTACAATATTCATTGATTTTTGCCATTGAAAAACGTCCAGAAATGATTGAAGCTACTGACTGAATGAAAGGAGCTGGCATCTCACTCTCTTTGAATCTTCTTTATCATGCTAAGAGGAGCAGGAAAAAGCAAAAAATTTCAGAATTGCACCTTGCAATGCGGAGAAATTACTGTTTGTGCATTTACAATATTCATTGATTTTTGCCATTGAAAAACATCATGTTATTCATATACCAGAAATGTTTGAAGCTACTGACTGAATGAAAGGAGCTGGCATCTCACTCTCTTTGAATCTTCTTTATCATGCTAAGAGGAGCAGGAAAAAGCAAAAAATTTCAGAATTGCACCTTGCAATGCGGAGAAATTACTGTTTGTGCATTTACAATATTCATTGATTTTTGCCATTGAAAAACGTCCAGAAATAATTGAAGCTACTGACTGAATGAAAGGAGCTGGCATCTCACTCTCTTTGAATCTTCTTTATCATGCTAAGAGGAGCAGGAAAAAGCAAAAAATTTCACAATTGCACCTTGCAATGCGGAGAAATTACTGTTTGTACATTTACAATATTCATTGATTTTTGCCATTGAAAAACATCATGTTATTCATATACCAGAAATGATTGAAGCTACTGACTGAATGAAAGGAGCTGGCATCTCGCTCTCTTTGAATCTTCTTTATCATGCTAAGAGGAGCAGGAAAAAGCAAAAAATTTCAGAATTGCACCTTGCAATGCGGAGAAATTACTGTTTGTGCATTTACAATATTCATTGATTTTTGCCATTGAAAACCGTCCAGAAATGATTGAAGCTACTGACTGAATGAAAGGAGCTGGCATCTCACTCTCTTTGAATCTTCTTTATCATGCTAAGAGGAGCAGGAAAAAGCAAAAAATTTCAGAATTGCACCTTGCAATGTGGAGAAATTACTGTTTGTGCATTTACAATATTCATTGATTTTTGCCATTGAAAAACATCATGTTATTCATATACCAGAAATGATTGAAGCTACTGACTGAATGAAAGGAGCTGGCATCTCACTCTCTTTGAATCTTCTTTATCATGCTAAGAGGAGCAGGAAAAAGCAAAAAATTTCAGAATTGCACCTTGCAATGCGGAGAAATTACTGTTTGTGCATTTACAATATTCATTGATTTTTGCCATTGAAAAACGTCCAGAAATGATTGAAGCTACTGACTGAATGAAAGGAGCTGGCATCTCACTCTCTTTGAATCTTCTTTATCATGCTAAGAGGAGCAGGAAAAAGCAAAAAATTTCAGAATTGCACCTTGCAATGCGGAGAAATTACTGTTTGTGCTTTTACAATATTCATTGATTTTTGCCATTGAAAAACATCATGTTATTCATATACCAGAAATGTTTGAAGCTACTGACTGAATGAAAGGAGCTGGCATCTAACTCTCTTTGAATCTTCTTTATCATGCTAAGAGGAGCAGGAAAAAGCAAAAAATTTCAGAATTGCACCTTGCAATGCGGAGAAATTACTGTTTGTGCATTTACAATATTCATTGATTTTTGCCATTGAAAAACGTCCAGAAATGATTGAAGCTACTGACTGAATGAAAGGAACTGGCATCTCACTCTCTTTGAATCTTCTTTATCATGCTAAGAGGAGCAGGAAAAAGCAAAAAATTTCAGAATTGCACCTTGCAATGCGGAGAAATTACTGTTTGTGCATTTACAATATTCATTGATTTTTGCCATTGAAAAACATCATGTTATTCATATACCAGAAATGTTTGAAGCTACTGACTGAATGAAAGGAGCTGGCATCTCACTCTCTTTGAATCTTCTTTATCATGCTAAGAGGAGCAGGAAAAAGCAAAAAATTTCAGAATTGCAACTTGCAATGCGGAGAAATTACTGTTTGTGCATTTACAATATTCATTGATTTTTGCCATTGAAAAACATCATGTTATTCATATACCAGAAATGATTGAAGCTACTGACTGAATGAAAGGAGCTGGCATCTCACTCTCTTTGAATCTTCTTTATCATGCTAAGAGGAGCAGGAAAAAGCAAAAAATTTCAGAATTGCACCTTGCAATGCGGAGAAATTACTGTTTGTGCATTTACAATATTCATTGATTTTTGCCATTGAAAAACGTCAAGAAATGATTGAAGCTACTGACTGAATGAAAGGAGCTGGCATCTCACTCTCTTTGAATCTTCTTTATCATGCTAAGAGGAGCAGGAAAAAGCAAAAAATTTCAGAATTGCACCTTGCAATGCGGAGAAATTACTGTTTGTGCTTCTACAATATTCATTGATTTTTGCCATTGAAAAACATCATGTTATTCATATACAAGAAATGTTTGAAGCTACTGACTGAATGAAAGGAGCTGGCATCTCACTCTCTTTGAATCTTCTTTATCATGCTAAGAGGAGCAGGAAAAAGCAAAAAATTTCAGAATTGCACCTTGCAATGCGGAGAAATTACTGTTTGTGCATTTACAATATTCATAGATTTTTGCCATTGAAAAACGTCCAGAAATGATTGAAGCTACTGACTGAATGAAAGGAGCTGGCATCTCACTCTCTTTGAATCTTCTTTATCATGCTAAGAGGAGCAGGAAAAAGCAAAAAATTTCAGAATTGCACCTTGCAATGCGGAGAAATTACTGTTTGTGCATTTACAATATTCATTGATTTTTGCCATTGAAAAACGTCCAGAAATGATTGAAGCTACTGACTGAATGAAAGGAGCTGGCATCTCACTCTCTTTGAATCTTCTTTATCATGCTAAGAGGAGCAGGAAAAAGCAAAAAATTTCAGAATTGCACCTTGCAATGCGGAGAAATTACTGTTTGTGCATTTACAATATTCATTGATTTTTGCCATTGAAAAACATCAT
The DNA here is from genome assembly GCF_046119375.1 of Phyllobates terribilis. NCBI lineage: Eukaryota > Metazoa > Chordata > Amphibia > Anura > Dendrobatidae > Phyllobates > Phyllobates terribilis. The sequence goes on along the minus strand of NW_027365141.1, from coordinate 88,405 downwards.
GTTATTCATATACCAGAAATGATTGAAGCTACTGACTGAATGAAAGGAGCTGGCATCTTACTCTCTTTGAATCTTCTTTGTCATGCTAAGAGGAGCAGGAAAAAGCAAAAAATTTCAGAATTGCACCTTGCAATGCGGAGAAATTACTGTTTGTGCATTTACAATATTCATTGATTTTTGCCATTGAAAAACGTCCAGAAATGATTGAAGCTACTGACTGAATGAAAGGAGCTGGCATCTCACTCTCTTTGAATCTTCTTTATCATGCTAAGAGGAGCAGGAAAAAGCAAAAAATTTCAGAATTGCACCTTGCAATGCGGAGAAATTACTGTTTGTGCATTTACAATATTCATTGATTTTTGCCATTGAAAAACGTCCAGAAATGATTGAAGCTACTGACTGAATGAAAGGAGCTGGCATCTCACTCTCTTTGAATCTTCTTTATCATGCTAAGAGGAGCAGGAAAAAGCAAAAAATTTCAGAATTGCACCTTGCAATGCGGAGAAATTACTGTTTGTGCATTTACAATATTCATTGATTTTTGCCATTGAAAAACATCATGTTATTCATATACCAGAAATGTTTGAAGCTACTGACTGAATGAAAGGAGCTGGCATCTCACTCTCTTTGAATCTTCTTTATCATGCTAAGAGGAGCAGGAAAAAGCAAAAAATTTCAGAATTGCACCTTGCAATGCGGAGAAATTACTGTTTGTGCATTTACAATATTCATTGATTTTTGCCATTGAAAAACGTCCAGAAATGATTGAAGCTACTGACTGAATGAAAGGAGCTGGCATCTCACTCTCTTTGAATCTTCTTTATCATGCTAAGAGGAGCAGGAAAAAGCAAAAAATTTCAGAATTGCACCTTGCAATGCGGAGAAATTACTGTTTGTGCATTTACAATATTCATTGATTTTTGCCATTGAAAAACGTCCAGAAATGATTGAAGCTACTGACTGAATGAAAGGAGCTGGCATCTCACTCTCTTTGAATCTTCTTTATCATGCTAAGAGGAGCATGAAAAAGCAAAAAATTTCAGAATTGCACCTTGCAATGCGGAGAAATTACTGTTTGTGCATTTACAATATTCATTGATTTTTGCCATTGAAAAACATCATGTTATTCATATACCAGAAATGTTTGAAGCTACTGACTGAATGAAAGGAGCTGGCATCTCACTCTCTTTGAATCTTCTTTATCATGCTAAGAGGAGCAGGAAAAAGCAAAAAATTTCAGAATTGCACCTTGCAATGCGGAGAAATTACTGTTTGTGCATTTACAATATTCATTGATTTTTGCCTTTGAAAAACATCATGTTATTCATATACCAGAAATGTTTGAAGCTACTGACTGAATGAAAGGAGCTGGCATCTCACTCTCTTTGAATCTTCTTTATCATGCTAAGAGGAGCAGGAAAAAGCAAAAAATTTCAGAATTGCACCTTGCAATGTGGAGAAATTACTGTTTGTGCATTTACAATATTCATTGATTTTTACCATTGAAAAACGTCCAGAAATGATTGAAGCTACTGACTGAATGAAAGTAGCTGGCATCTCACTCTCTTTGAATCTTCTTTACCATGCTAAGAGGAGCAGGAAAAAGCAAAAAATTTCAGACTTGCACCTTGCAATGCGGAGAAATTACTGTTTGTGCATTTACAATATTCATTGATTTTTGCCATTGAAAAACAACTTGTTATTCATATACCAGAAATGTTTGAAGCTACTGACTGAATGAAAGGAGCTGGCATCTCACTCTCTTTGAATCTTCTTTATCATGCTAAGAGGAGCAGGAAAAAGCAAAAAATTTCAGAATTGCACCTTGCAATGCGGAGAAATTACTGTTTGTGCATTTACAATATTCATTGATTTTTCCCATTGAAAAACGTCCAGAAATGATTGAAGCTACTGACTGAATGAAAGGAGCTGGCATCTCACTCTCTTTGAATCTTCTTTATCATGCTAAGAGGAGCAGGAAAAAGCAAAAAATTTCAGAATTGCACCTTGCAATGCGGAGAAATTACTGTTTGTGCATTTACAATATTCATTGATTTTTGCCATTGAAAAACGTCCAGAAATGATTGAAGCTACTGACTGAATGAAAGGAGCTGGCATCTCACTCTCTTTGAATCTTCTTTATCATGCTAAGAGGAGCAGGAAAAATCAAAAAATTTCAGAATTGCACCTTGCAATGCGGAGAAATTACTGTTTGTGCATTTACAATATTCATTGATTTTTGCCATTGAAAAACATGTTATTCATATACCAGAAATGTTTGAAGCTACTGACTGAATGAAAGGAGCTGGCACCTCACTCTCTTTGAATCTTCTTTATCATGCTAAGAGGAGCGGGAAAAAGCTAAAAATTTCAGAATTGCACCTTGCAATGCGGAGAAATTACTGTTTGTGCATTTACAATATTCATTGATTTTTGCCATTGAAAAACATCCAGAAATGATTGAAGGTACTGACTGAATGAAAGGAGCTGGCATCTCACTCTCTTTGAATCTTCTTTATCATGCTAAGAGGAGCAGGAAAAAGCAAAAAATTTCAGAATTGCACCTTGCAATGCGGAGAAATTACTGTTTGTGCATTTACAATATTCATTGATTTTTGCCATTGAAAAACGTCCAGAAATGATTGAAGCTACTGACTGAATGAAAGGAGCTGGCATCTCACTCTCTTTGAATCTTCTTTATCATGCTAAGAGGAGCAGGAAAAAGCAAAAAATTTCAGAATTGCACCTTGCAATGCGGAGAAATTACTGTTTGTGCTTTTACAATATTCATTGATTTTTGCCATTGAAAAACATCATGTTATTCATATACCAGAAATGTTTGAAGCTACTGACTGAATGAAAGGAGCTGGCATCTAACTCTCTTTGAATCTTCTTTATCATGCTAAGAGGAGCAGGAAAAAGCAAAAAATTTCAGAATTGCACCTTGCAATGCGGAGAAATTACTGTTTGTGCATTTACAATATTCATTGATTTTTGCCATTGAAAAACGTCCAGAAATGATTGAAGCTACTGACTGAATGAAAGGAGCTGGCATCTCACTCTCTTTGAATCTTCTTTATCATGCTAAGAGGAGCAGGAAAAAGCAAAAAATTTCAGAATTGCACCTTGCAATGCGGAGAAATTACTGTTTGTGCATTTACAATATTCATTGATTTTTGCCATTGAAAAACGTCCAGAAATGATTGAAGCTACTGACTGAATGAAAGGAGCTGGCATCTCACTCTCTTTGAATCTTCTTTATCATGCTAAGAGGAGCAGGAAAAAGCAAAAAATTTCAGAATTGCAACTTGCAATGCGGAGAAATTACTGTTTGTGCATTTACAATATTCATTGATTTTTGCCATTGAAAAACATCATGTTATTCATATACCAGAAATGATTGAAGCTACTGACTGAATGAAAGGAGCTGGCATCTCACTCTCTTTGAATCTTCTTTATCATGCTAAGAGGAGCAGGAAAAAGCAAAAAATTTCAGAATTGCACCTTGCAATGCGGAGAAATTACTGTTTGTGCATTTACAATATTCATTGATTTTTGCCATTGAAAAACGTCCAGAAATGATTGAAGCTACTGACTGAATGAAAGGAGCTGGCATCTCACTCTCTTTGAATCTTGTTTATCATGCTAAGAGGAGCAGGAAAAAGCAAAAAATTTCAGAATTGCACCTTGCAATGCGGAGAAATTACTGTTTGTGCTTTTACAATATTCATTGATTTTTGCCATTGAAAAACATCATGTTATTCATATACAAGAAATGTTTGAAGCTACTGACTGAATGAAAGGAGCTGGCATCTCACTCTCTTTGAATCTTCTTTATCATGCTAAGAGGAGCAGGAAAAAGCAAAAAATTTCAGAATTGCACCTTGCAATGCGGAGAAATTACTGTTTGTGCATTTACAATATTCATTGATTTTTGCCATTGAAAAACGTCCAGAAATGATTGAAGCTACTGACTGAATGAAAGGAGCTGGCATCTCACTCTCTTTGAATCTTCTTTATCATGCTAAGAGGAGCAGGAAAAAGCAAAAAATTTCAGAATTGCACCTTGCAATGCGGAGAAATTACTGTTTGTGCATTTACAATATTCATTGATTTTTGCCATTGAAAAACGTCCAGAAATGATTGAAGCTACTGACTGAATGAAAGGAGCTGGCATCTCACTCTCTTTGAATCTTCTTTATCATGCTAAGAGGAGCAGGAAAAAGCAAAAAATTTCAGAATTGCACCTTGCAATGCGGAGAAATTACTGTTTGTGCATTTACAATATTCATTGATTTTTGCCATTGAAAAACATCATGTTATTCATATACCAGAAATGATTGAAGCTACTGACTGAATGAAAGGAGCTGGCATCTTACTCTCTTTGAATCTTCTTTGTCATGCTAAGAGGAGCAGGAAAAAGCAAAAAATTTCAGAATTGCACCTTGCAATGCGGAGAAATTACTGTTTGTGCATTTACAATATTCATTGATTTTTGCCATTGAAAAATGTCCAGAAATGATTGAAGCTACTGACTGAATCAAAGGAGCTGGCATCTCACTCTCTTTGAATCTTCTTTATCATGCTAAGAGGAGCAGGAAAAAGCAAAAAATTTCAGAATTGCACCTTGCAATGCGGAGAAATTACTGTTTGTGCATTTACAATATTCATTGATTTTTGCCATTGAAAAACGTCCAGAAATGATTGAAGCTACTGACTGAATGAAAGGAGCTGGCATCTCACTCTCTTTGAATCTTCTTTATCATGCTAAGAGGAGCAGGAAAAAGCAAAAAATTTCAGAATTGCACCTTGCAATGCGGAGAAATTACTGTTTGTGCATTTACAATATTCATTGATTTTTGCCATTGAAAAACATCATGTTATTCATATACCAGAAATGTTTGAAGCTACTGACTGAATGAAAGGAGCTGGCATCTCACTCTCTTTGAATCTTCTTTATCATGCTAAGAGGAGCAGGAAAAAGCAAAAAATTTCAGAATTGCACCTTGCAATGCGGAGAAATTACTGTTTGTGCATTTACAATATTCATTGATTTTTGCCATTGAAAAACATCATGTTATTCATATACCAGAAATGTTTGAAGCTACTGACTGAATGAAAGGAGCTGGCATCTCACTCTCTTTGAATCTTCTTTATCATGCTAAGAGGAGCAGGAAAAAGCAAAAAATTTCAGAATTGCACCTTGCAATGTGGAGAAATTACTGTTTGTGCATTTACAATATTCATTGATTTTTACCATTGAAAAAGGTCCAGAAATGATTGAAGCTACTGACTGAATGAAAGTAGCTGGCATCTCACTCTCTTTGAATCTTCTTTATCATGCTAAGAGGAGCAGGAAAAAGCAAAAAATTTCAGACTTGCACCTTGCAATGCGGAGAAATTACTGTTTGTGCATTTACAATATTCATTGATTTTTGCCATTGAAAAACATCATGTTATTCATATACCAGAAATGTTTGAAGCTACTGACTGAATGAAAGGAGCTGGCATCTCACTCTCTTTGAATCTTCTTTATCATGCTAAGAGGAGCAGGAAAAAGCAAAAAATTTCAGAATTGCACCTTGCAATGCGGAGAAATTACTGTTTGTGCATTTACAATATTCATTGATTTTTGCCATTGAAAAACGTCCAGAAATGATTGAAGCTACTGACTGAATGAAAGGAGCTGGCATCTCACTCTCTTTGAATCTTGTTTATCATGCTAAGAGGAGCAGGAAAAAGCAAAAAATTTCAGAATTGCACCTTGCAATGCGGAGAAATTACTGTTTGTGCATTTACAATATTCATTGATTTTTGCCATTGAAAAACGTCCAGAAATGATTGAAGCTACTGACTGAATGAAAGGAGCTGGCATCTCACTCTCTTTGAATCTTCTTTATCATGCTAAGAGGAGCAGGAAAAAGCAAAAAATTTCAGAATTGCACCTTGCAATGCGGAGAAATTACTGTTTGTGCATTTACAATATTCATTGATTTTTGCCATTGAAAAACATCATGTTATTCATATACCAGAAATGATTGAAGATACTGACTGAATGAAAGGAGCTGGCATCTCACTCTCTTTGAATCTTCTTTATCATGCTAAGAGGAGCAGGAAAAAGCAAAAAATTTCAGAATTGCACCTTGCAATGCGGAGAAATTACTGTTTGTGCATTTACAATATTCATTGATTTTTGCCATTGAAAAACGTCCAGAAATGATTGAAGCTACTGACTGAATGAAAGGAACTGGCATCTCACTCTCTTTGAATCTTCTTTATCATGCTAAGAGGAGCAGGAAAAAGCAAAAAATTTCAGAATTGCACCTTGCAATGCGGAGAAATTACTGTTTGTGCATTTACAAAATTCATTGATTTTTGCCATTGAAAAACATCATGTTATTCATATACCAGAAATGTTTGAAGCTACTGACTGAATGAAAGGAGCTGACATCTCACTCTCTTTGAATCTTCTTTATCATGCTAAGAGGAGCAGGAAAAAGCAAAAAATTTCAGAATTGCACCTTGCAATGCGGAGAAATTACTGTTTGTGCATTTACAATATTCATTGATTTTTGCCATTGAAAAACATCCAGAAATGATTGAAGCTACTGACTGAATGAAAGGAGCTGGCATCTCACTCTCTTTGAATCTTCTTTATCATGCTAAGAGGAGCAGGAAAAAGCAAAAAATTTCAGAATTGCACCTTGCAATGCGGAGAAATTACTGTTTGTGCATTTACAATATTCATTGATTTTTGCCATTGAAAAACATCATGTTATTCATATACCAGAAATGTTTGAAGCTACTGACTGAATGAAAGGAGCTGGCATCTCACTCTCTTTGAATCTTCTTTATCATGCTAAGAGGAGCAGGAAAAAGCAAAAAATTTCAGAATTGCACCTTGCAATGCGGAGAAATTACTGTTTGTGCATTTACAATATTCATTGATTTTTGCCATTGAAAAACATCATGTTATTCATATACCAGAAATGTTTGAAGCTACTGACTGAATGAAAGGAGCTGGCATCTCACTCTCTTTGAATCTTCTTTATCATGCTAAGAGGAGCAGGAAAAAGCAAAAAATTTCAGAATTGCACCTTGCAATGTGGAGAAATTACTGTTTGTGCATTTACAATATTCATTGATTTTTACCATTGAAAAAGGTCCAGAAATGATTGAAGCTACTGACTGAATGAAAGTAGCTGGCATCTCACTCTCTTTGAATCTTCTTTATCATGCTAAGAGGAGCAGGAAAAAGCAAAAAATTTCAGAATTGCACCTTGCAATGTGGAGAAATTACTGTTTGTGCATTTACAATATTCATTGATTTTTACCATTGAAAAACATCCAGAAATGATTGAAGCTACTGACTGAATGAAAGTAGCTGGCATCTCACTCTCTTTGAATCTTCTTTATCATGCTAAGAGGAGCAGGAAAAAGCAAAAAATTTCAGAATTGCACCTTGCAATGCAGAGAAATTACTGTTTGTGCATTTACAATATTCATTGATTTTTGCCATTGAAAAACATCATGTTATTCATATACCAGAAATGTTTGAAGCTACTGACTGAATGAAAGGAGCTGGCATCTCACTCTCTTTGAATCTTCTTTATCATGCTAAGAGGAGCAGGAAAAAGCAAAAAATTTCAGAATTGCACCTTGCAATGTGGAGAAATTACTGTTTGTGCATTTACAATATTCATTGATTTTTACCATTGAAAAACATCCAGAAATGATTGAAGCTACTGACTGAATGAAAGTAGCTGGCATCTCACTCTCTTTGTATCTTCTTTATCATGCTAAGAGGAGCAGGAAAAAGCAAAAAATTTCAGACTTGCACCTTGCAATGCGGAGAAATTACTGTTTGTGCATTTACAATATTCATTGATTTTTGCCATTGAAAAACATCATGTTATTCATATACCAGAAATGTTTGAAGCTACTGACTGAATGAAAGGAGCTGGCATCTCACTCTCTTTGAATCTTCTTTATCATGCTAAGAGGAGCAGGAAAAAGCAAAAAATTTCAGAATTGCACCTTGCAATGCGGAGAAATTACTGTTTGTGCATTTACAATATTCATTGATTTTTGCCATTGAAAAACGTCCAGAAATGATTGAAGCTACTGACTGAATGAAAGGAGCTGGCATCTCACTCTCTTTGAATCTTCTTTATCATGCTAAGAGGAGCAGGAAAAAGCAAAAAATTTCAGAATTGCACCTTGCAATGCGGAGAAATTACTGTTTGTGCATTTACAATATTCATTGATTTTTGCCATTGAAAAACATCATGTTATTCATATACCAGAAATGATTGAAGATACTGACTGAATGAAAGGAGCTGGCATCTCACTCTCTTTGAATCTTCTTTATCATGCTAAGAGGAGCAGGAAAAAGCAAAAAATTTCAGAATTGCACCTTGCAATGCGGAGAAATTACTGTTTGTGCATTTACAATATTCATTGATTTTTGCCATTGAAAAACGTCCAGAAATGATTGAAGCTACTGACTGAATGAAATGAACTGGCATCTCACTCTCTTTGAATCTTCTTTATCATGCTAAGAGGAGCAGGAAAAAGCAAAAAATTTCAGAATTGCACCTTGCAATGCGGAGAAATTACTGTTTGTGCATTTACAAAATTCATTGATTTTTGCCATTGAAAAACATCATGTTATTCATATACCAGAAATGTTTGAAGCTACTGACTGAATGAAAGGAGCTGACATCTCACTCTCTTTGAATCTTCTTTATCATGCTAAGAGGAGCAGGAAAAAGCAAAAAATTTCAGAATTGCACCTTGCAATGCGGAGAAATTACTGTTTGTGCATTTACAATATTCATTGATTTTTGCCATTGAAAAACATCCAGAAATGATTGAAGCTACTGACTGAATGAAAGGAGCTGGCATCTCACTCTCTTTGAATCTTCTTTATCATGCTAAGAGGAGCAGGAAAAAGCAAAAAATTTCAGAATTGCACCTTGCAATGCGGAGAAATTACTGTTTGTGCATTTACAATATTCATTGATTTTTGCCATTGAAAAACATCATGTTATTCATATACCAGAAATGTTTGAAGCTACTGACTGAATGAAAGGAGCTGGCATCTCACTCTCTTTGAATCTTCTTTATCATGCTAAGAGGAGCAGGAAAAAGCAAAAAATTTCAGAATTGCACCTTGCAATGCGGAGAAATTACTGTTTGTGCATTTACAATATTCATTGATTTTTGCCATTGAAAAACATCATGTTATTCATATACCAGAAATGTTTGAAGCTACTGACTGAATGAAAGGAGCTGGCATCTCACTCTCTTTGAATCTTCTTTATCATGCTAAGAGGAGCAGGAAAAAGCAAAAAATTTCAGAATTGCACCTTGCAATGTGGAGAAATTACTGTTTGTGCATTTACAATATTCATTGATTTTTACCATTGAAAAAGGTCCAGAAATGATTGAAGCTACTGACTGAATGAAAGTAGCTGGCATCTCACTCTCTTTGAATCTTCTTTATCATGCTAAGAGGAGCAGGAAAAAGCAAAAAATTTCAGACTTGCACCTTGCAATGCGGAGAAATTACTGTTTGTGCATTTACAATATTCATTGATTTTTGCCATTGAAAAACATCATGTTATTCATATACCAGAAATGTTTGAAGCTACTGACTGAATGAAAGGAGCTGGCATCTCACTCTCTTTGAATCTTCTTTATCATGCTAAGAGGAGCAGGAAAAAGCAAAAAATTTCAGAATTGCACCTTGCAATGCGGAGAAATTACTGTTTGTGCATTTACAATATTCATTGATTTTTGCCATTGAAAAACATGTTATTCATATACCAGAAATGTTTGAAGCTACTGACTGAATGAAAGGAGCTGGCACCTCACTCTCTTTGAATCTTTATCATGCTAAGAGGAGCGGGAAAAAGCAAAAAATTTCAGAATTGCACCTTGCAATGCGGAGAAATTACTGTTTGTGCATTTACAATATTCATTGATTTTTGCCATTGAAAAACGTCCAGAAATGATTGAAGGTACTGACTGAATGAAAGGAGCTGGCATCTCACTCTCTTTGAATCTTCTTTATCATGCTAAGAGGAGCAGGAAAAAGCAAAAAATTTCAGAATTGCACCTTGCAATGCGGAGAAATTACTGTTTGTGCATTTACAATATTCATTGATTTTTGCCATTGAAAAACGTCCAGAAATGATTGAAGCTACTGACTGAATGAAAGGAGCTGGCATCTCACTCTCTTTGAATCTTCTTTATTATGCTAAGAGGAGCAGGAAAAAGCAAAAAATTTCAGAATTGCACCTTGCAATGCGGAGAAATTACAGTTTGTGCATTTACAATATTCATTGATTTTTGCCATTGAAAAACATCCAGAAATGATTGAAGCTACTGACTGAATGAAAGGAGCTGGCATCTCACTCTCTTTGAATCTTCTTTATCATGCTAAGAGGAGCAGGAAAAAGCAAAAAATTTCAGAATTGCACCTTGCAATGCGGAGAAATTACTGTTTGTGCATTTACAATATTCATTGATTTTTGCCATTGAAAAACATCATGTTATTCATATACCAGAAATGTTTGAAGCTACTGACTGAATGAAAGGAGCTGGCATCTCACTCTCTTTGAATCTTCTTTATCATGCTAAGAGGAGCAGGAAAAAGCAAAAAATTTCAGAATTGCACCTTGCAATGTGGAGAAATTACTGTTTGTGCATTTACAATATTCATTGATTTTTACCATTGAAAAACGTCCAGAAATAATTGAAGCTACTGACTGAATGAAAGTAGCTGGCATCTCACTCTCTTTGAATCTTCTTTATCATGCTAAGAGGAGCAGGAAAAAGCAAAAAATTTCAGACTTGCACCTTGCAATGCGGAGAAATTACTGTTTGTGCATTTACAATATTCATTGATTTTTGCCATTGAAAAACATCATGTTATTCATATACCAGAAATGTTTGAAGCTACTGACTGAATGAAAGGAGCTGGCATCTCACTCTCTTTGAATCTTCTTTATCATGCTAAGAGGAGCAGGAAAAAGCAAAAACTTTCAGAATTGCACCTTGCAATGCGGAGAAATTACAGTTTGTGCATTTACAATATTCATTGATTTTTGCCATTGAAAAACGCCCAGAAATGATTGAAGCTACTGACTGAATGAAAGGAGCTGGCATCTCACTCTCTTTGAATCTTGTTTATCATGCTAAGAGGAGCAGGAAAAAGCAAAAAATTTCAGAATTGCACCTTGCAATGCGGAGAAATTACTGTTTGTGCATTTACAATATTCATTGATTTTTGCCATTGAAAAACATCCAGAAATGATTGAAGCTACTGACTGAATGAAAGGAGCTGGCATCTCACTCTCTTCGAATCTTCTTTATCATGCTAAGAGGAGCAGGAAAAAGCAAAAAATTTCAGAATTGCACCTTGCAATGCGGAGAAATTACTGTTTGTGCATTTACAATATTCATTGATTTTTGCCATTGAAAAACATCATGTTATTCATATACCAGAAATGTTTGAAGCTACTGACTGAATGAAAGGAGCTGGCATCTCACTCTCTTTGAATCTTCTTTATCATGCTAAGAGGAGCAGGAAAAAGCAAAAAATTTCAGAATTGCACCTTGCAATGTGGAGAAATTACTGTTTGTGCATTTACAATATTCATTGATTTTTACCATTGAAAAACGTCCAGAAATGATTGAAGCTACTGACTGAATGAAAGTAGCTGGCATCTCACTCTCTTTGAATCTTCTTTATCATGCTAAGAGGAGCAGGAAAAAGCAAAAAATTTCAGACTTGCACCTTGCAATGCGGAGAAATTACTGTTTGTGCATTTACAATATTCAATGATTTTTGCCATTGAAAAACATCATGTTATTCATATACCAGAAATGTTTGAAGCTACTGACTGAATGAAAGGAGCTGGCATCTCACTCTCTTTGAATCTTCTTTATCATGCTAAGAGGAGCAGGAAAAAGCAAAAAATTTCAGAATTGCACCTTGCAATGCGGAGAAATTACTGTTTGTGCATTTACAATATTCATTGATTTTTGCCATTGAAAAACGTCCAGAAATGATTGAAGCTACTGACTGAATGAAAGGAGCTGGCATCTCACTCTCTTTGAATCTTCTTTATCATGCTAAGAGGAGCAGGAAAAAGCAAAAAATTTCAGAATTGCACCTTGCAATGCGGAGAAATTACTGTTTGTGCATTTACAATATTCATTGATTTTTGCCATTGAAAAACATCCAGAAATGATTGAAGCTACTGACTGAATGAAAGGAGCTGGCATCTCACTCTCTTTGAATCTTCTTTATCATGCTAAGAGGAGCAGGAAAAAGCAAAAAATTTCAGAATTGCACCTTGCAATGCGGAGAAATTACTGTTTGTGCATTTACAAAATTCATTGATTTTTGCCATTGAAAAACATCATGTTATTCATATACCAGAAATGTTTGAAGCTACTGACTGAATGAAAGGAGCTGACATCTCACTCTCTTTGAATCTTCTTTATCATGCTAAGAGGAGCAGGAAAAAGCAAAAAATTTCAGAATTGCACCTTGCAATGCGGAGAAATTACTGTTTGTGCATTTACAATATTCATTGATTTTTGCCATTGAAAAACATCCAGAAATGATTGAAGCTACTGACTGAATGAAAGGAGCTGGCATCTCACTCTCTTTGAATCTTCTTTATCATGCTAAGAGGAGCAGGAAGAAGCAAAAAATTTCAGAATTGCACCTTGCAATGCGGAGAAATTACTGTTTGTGCATTTACAAAATTCATTGATTTTTGCCATTGAAAAACATCATGTTATTCATATACCAGAAATGTTTGAAGCTACTGACTGAATGAAAGGAGCTGACATCTCACTCTCTTTGAATCTTCTTTATCATGCTAAGAGGAGCAGGAAAAAGCAAAAAATTTCAGAATTGCACCTTGCAATGCGGAGAAATTACTGTTTGTGCATTTACAATATTCATTGATTTTTGCCATTGAAAAACATCCAGAAATGATTGAAGCTACTGACTGAATGAAAGGAGCTGGCATCTCACTCTCTTTGAATCTTCTTTATCATGCTAAGAGGAGCAGGAAAAAGCAAAAAATTTCAGAATTGCACCTTGCAATGCGGAGAAATTACTGTTTGTGCATTTACAATATTCATTGATTTTTGCCATTGAAAAACATCATGTTATTCATATACCAGAAATGTTTGAAGCTACTGACTGAATGAAAGGAGCTGGCATCTCACTCTCTTTGAATCTTCTTTATCATGCTAAGAGGAGCAGGAAAAAGCAAAAAATTTCAGAATTGCACCTTGCAATGCGGAGAAATTACTGTTTGTGCATTTACAATATTCATTGATTTTTGCCATTGAAAAACATCATGTTATTCATATACCAGAAATGTTTGAAGCTACTGACTGAATGAAAGGAGCTGGCATCTCACTCTCTTTGAATCTTCTTTATCATGCTAAGAGGAGCAGGAAAAAGCAAAATATTTCAGAATTGCACCTTGCAATGTGGAGAAATTACTGTTTGTGCATTTACAATATTCATTGATTTTTACCATTGAAAAAGGTCCAGAAATGATTGCAGCTAGTGACTGAATGAAAGTAGCTGGCATCTCACTCTCTTTGAATCTTCTTTATCATGCTAAGAGGAGCAGGAAAAAGCAAAAAAATTCAGACTTGCACCTTGCAATGCGGAGAAATTACTGTTTGTGCATTTACAATATTCATTGATTTTTGCCATTGAAAAACATCATGTTATTCATATACCAGAAATGTTTGAAGCTACTGACTGAATGAAAGGAGCTGGCATCTCACTCTCTTTGAATCTTCTTTATCATGCTAAGAGGAGCAGGAAAAAGCAAAAAATTTCAGAATCGCACCTTGCAATGCGGAGAAATTACTGTTTGTGCATTTACAATTTTCATTGATTTTTGCCATTGAAAAACGTCCAGAAATGATTGAAGGTACTGACTGAATGAAAGGAGCTGGCATCTCACTCTCTTTGAATCTTCTTTATCATGCTAAGAGGAGCAGGAAAAAGCAAAAAATTTCAGAATTGCACCTTGCAATGCGGAGAAATTACTGTTTGTGCATTTACAATATTCATTGATTTTTGCCATTGAAAAACGTCCAGAAATGATTGAAGCTACTGACTGAATGAAAGGAGCTGGCATCTCACTCTCTTTGAATCTTCTTTATCATGCTAAGAGGAGCAGGAAAAAGCAAAAAATTTCAGAATTGCACCTTGCAATGCGGAGAAATTACAGTTTGTGCATTTACAATATTCATTGATTTTTGCCATTGAAAAACATCCAGAAATGATTGAAGCTACTGACTGAATGAAAGGAGCTGGCATCTCACTCTCTTTGAATCTTCTTTATCATGCTAAGAGGAGCAGGAAAAAGCAAAAAATTTCAGAATTGCACCTTGCAATGCGGAGAAATTACTGTTTGTGCATTTACAATATTCATTGATTTTTGCCATTGAAAAACATCATGTTATTCATATACCAGAAATGTTTGAAGCTACTGACTAAATGAAAGGAGCTGGCATCTCACTCTCTTTGAATCTTCTTTATCATGCTAAGAGGAGCAGGAAAAAGCAAAAAATTTCAGAATTGCACCTTGCAATGCGGAGAAATTACTGTTTGTGCATTTACAATATTCATTGATTTTTGCCATTGAAAAACATCATGTTATTCATATACCAGAAATGTTTGAAGCTACTGACTGAATGAAAGGAGCTGGCATCTCACTCTCTTTGAATCTTCTTTATCATGCTAAGAGGAGCAGGAAAAAGCAAAAAATTTCAGAATTGCACCTTGCAATGTGGAGAAATTACTGTTTGTGCATTTACAATATTCATTGATTTTTACCATTGAAAAACGTCCAGAAATGATTGAAGCTACTGACTGAATGAAAGTAGCTGGCATCTCACTCTCTTTGAATCTTCTTTATCATGCTAAGAGGAGCAGGAAAAAGCAAAAAATGTCAGACTTGCACCTTGCAATGCGGAGAAATTACTGTTTGTGCATTTACAATATTCATTGATTTTTGCCATTGAAAAACATCATGTTATTCATATACCAGAAATGTTTGAAGCTACTGACTGAATGAAAGGAGCTGGCATCTCACTCTCTTTGAATCTTCTTTATCATGCTAAGAGGAGCAGGAAAAAGCAAAAAATTTCAGAATTGCACCTTGCAATGCGGAGAAATTACTGTTTGTGCATTTACAATATTCATTGATTTTTGCCATTGAAAAACGTCCAGAAATGATTGAAGCTACTGACTGAATGAAAGGAGCTGGCATCTCACTCTCTTTGAATCTTGTTTATCATGCTAAGAGGAGCAGGAAAAAGCAAAAAATTTCAGAATTGCACCTTGCAATGCGGAGAAATTACTGTTTGTGCATTTACAATATTCATTGATTTTTGCCATTGAAAAACATCCAGAAATGATTGAAGCTACTGACTGAATGAAAGGAGCTGGCATCTCACTCTCTTTGAATCTTCTTTATCATGCTAAGAGGAGCAGGAAAAAGCAAAAAATTTCAGAATTGCACCTTGCAATGCGGAGAAATTACTGTTTGTGCATTTACAATATTCATTGATTTTTGCCATTGAAAAACATCATGTTATTCATATACCAGAAATGATTGAAGCTACTGACTGAATGAAAGGAGCTGGCATCTCACTCTCTTTGAATCTTCTTTATCATGCTAAGAGGAGCAGGAAAAAGCAAAAAATTTCAGAATTGCACCTTGCAATGCGGAGAAATTACTGTTTGTGCATTTACAATATTCATTGATTTTTGCCATTGAAAAACGTCCAGAAATGATTGAAGCTACTGACTGAATGAAAGGAGCTGGCATCTCACTCTCTTTGAATCTTGTTTATCATGCTAAGAGGAGCAGGAAAAAGCAAAAAATTTCAGAATTGCACCTTGCAATGCGGAGAAATTACTGTTTGTGCATTTACAATATTCATTGATTTTTGCCATTGAAAAACATCCAGAAATGATTGAAGCTACTGACTGAATGAAAGGAGCTGGCATCTCACTCTCTTTGAATCTTCTTTATCATGCTAAGAGGAGCAGGAAAAAGCAAAAAATTTCAGAATTGCACCTTGCAATGCGGAGAAATTACTGTTTGTGCATTTACAATATTCATTGATTTTTGCCATTGAAAAACATCATGTTATTCATATACCAGAAATGTTTGAAGCTACTGACTGAATGAAAGGAGCTGGCATCTCACTCTCTTTGAATCTTCTTTATCATGCTAAGAGGAGCAGGAAAAAGCAAAAAATTTCATAATTGCACCTTGCAATGCGGAGAAATTACTGTTTGTGCATTTACAATATTCATTGATTTTTGCCATTGAAAAACGTCCAGAAATGATTGAAGCTACTGACTGAATGAAAGGAGCTGGCATCTCACTCTCTTTGAATCATGTTTATCATGCTAAGAGGAGCAGGAAAAAGCAAAAAATTTCAGAATTGCACCTTGCAATGCGGAGAAATTACTGTTTGTGCATTTACAATATTCATTGATTTTTGCCATTGAAAAACGTCCAGAAATTATTGAAGCTACTGACTGAATGAAAGGAGCTGGCATCTCACTCTCTTTGAATCTTCTTTATCATGCTAAGAGGAGCAGGAAAAAGCAAAAAATTTCAGAATTGCACCTTGCAATGCGGAGAAATTACTGTTTGTGCATTTACAATATTCATTGATTTTTGCCATTGAAAAACATCATGTTATTCATATACCAGAAATGATTGAAGCTACTGACTGAATGAAAGGAGCTGGCATCTCACTCTCTTTGAATCTTCTTTATCATGCTAAGAGGAGCAGGAAAAAGTAAAAAATTTCAGAATTGCACTATGCAATGCGGAGAAATTACTGTTTGTGCATTTATAATATTCAATGATTTTTGCCATTGAAAAACGTCCAGAAATGATTGAAGCTACTGACTGAACGAAAGGAGCTGGCATCTCACTCTCTTTGAATCTTCTTTATCATGCTAAGAGGAGCAGGAAAAAGCAAAAAATTTCAGACTTGCACCTTGCAATGCGGAGAAATTACTGTTTGTGCATTTACAATATTCATTGATTTTTGCCATTGAAAAACATCATGTTATTCATATACCAGAAATGTTTGAAGCTACTGACTGAATGAAAGGAGCTGGCATCTCACTCTCTTTGAATCTTCTTTATCATGCTAAGAGGAGCAGGAAAAAGCAAAAAATTTCAGAATTGCACCTTGCAATGCGGAGAAATTACTGTTTGTGCATTTACAATATTCATTGATTTTTGCCATTGAAAAACGTCCAGAAATGATTGAAGCTACTGACTGAATGAAAGGAGCTGGCATCTCACTCTCTTTGAATCTTGTTTATCATGCTAAGAGGAGCAGGAAAAAGCAAAAAATTTCAGAATTGCACCTTGCAATGCGGAGAAATTACTGTTTGTGCATTTACAATATTCATTGATTTTTGCCATTGAAAAACATCCAGAAATGATTGAAGCTACTGACTGAATGAAAGGAGCTGGCATCTCACTCTCTTTGAATCTTCTTTATCATGCTAAGAGGAGCAGGAAAAAGCAAAAAATTTCAGAATTGCACCTTGCAATGCGGAGAAATTACTGTTTGTGCATTTACAATATTCATTGATTTTTGCCATTGAAAAACATCATGTTATTCATATACCAGAAATGTTTGAAGCTACTGACTGAATGAAAGGAGCTGGCATCTCACTCTCTTTGAATCTTCTTTATCATGCTAAGAGGAGCAGGAAAAAGCAAAAAATTTCAGAATTGCACCTTGCAATGCGGAGAAATTACTGTTTGTGCATTTACAATATTCATTGATTTTTGCCATTGAAAAACGTCCAGAAATGATTGAAGCTACTGACTGAATGAAAGGAGCTGGCATCTCACTCTCTTTGAATCTTGTTTATCATGCTAAGAGGAGCAGGAAAAAGCAAAAAATTTCAGAATTGCACCTTGCAATGCGGAGAAATTACTGTTTGTGCATTTACAATATTCATTGATTTTTGCCATTGAAAAACATCCAGAAATGATTGAAGCTACTGACTGAATGAAAGGAGCTGGCATCTCACTCTCTTTGAATCTTCTTTATCATGCTAAGAGGAGCAGGAAAAAGCAAAAAATTTCAGAATTGCACCTTGCAATGCGGAGAAATTACTGTTTGTGCATTTACAATATTCATTGATTTTTGCCATTGAAAAACATCATGTTATTCATATACCAGAAATGTTTGAAGCTACTGACTGAATGAAAGGAGCTGGCATCTCACTCTCTTTGAATCTTCTTTATCATGCTAAGAGGAGCAGGAAAAAGCAAAAAATTTCATAATTGCACCTTGCAATGCGGAGAAATTACTGTTTGTGCATTTACAATATTCATTGATTTTTGCCATTGAAAAACGTCCAGAAATGATTGAAGCTACTGACTGAATGAAAGGAGCTGGCATCTCACTCTCTTTGAATCATGTTTATCATGCTAAGAGGAGCAGGAAAAAGCAAAAAATTTCAGAATTGCACCTTGCAATGCGGAGAAATTACTGTTTGTGCATTTACAATATTCATTGATTTTTGCCATTGAAAAACGTCCAGAAATTATTGAAGCTACTGACTGAATGAAAGGAGCTGGCATCTCACTCTCTTTGAATCTTCTTTATCATGCTAAGAGGAGCAGGAAAAAGCAAAAAATTTCAGAATTGCACCTTGCAATGCGGAGAAATTACTGTTTGTGCATTTACAATATTCATTGATTTTTGCCATTGAAAAACATCATGTTATTCATATACCAGAAATGATTGAAGCTACTGACTGAATGAAAGGAGCTGGCATCTCACTCTCTTTGAATCTTCTTTATCATGCTAAGAGGAGCAGGAAAAAGTAAAAAATTTCAGAATTGCACTATGCAATGCGGAGAAATTACTGTTTGTGCATTTATAATATTCAATGATTTTTGCCATTGAAAAACGTCCAGAAATGATTGAAGCTACTGACTGAACGAAAGGAGCTGGCATCTCACTCTCTTTGAATCTTCTTTATCATGCTAAGAGGAGCAGGAAAAAGCAAAAAATTTCAGAATTGCACCTTGCAATGCGGAGAAATTACTGTTTGTGCATTTACAATATTCATTGATTTTTGCCATTGAAAAACATCATGTTATTCATATACCAGAAATGTTTGAAGCTACTGACTGAATGAAAGGAGCTGGCATCTCACTCTCTTTGAATCTTCTTTATCATGCTAAGTGGAGCAGGAAAAAGCAAAAAATTTCAGAATTGCAACTTGCAATGCGGAGAAATTACTGTTTGTGCATTTACAATATTCATTGATTTTTGCCATTGAAAAACGTCCAGAAATGATTGAAGCTACTGACTGAATGAAAGGAGCTGGCATCTCACTCTCTTTGAATCTTCTTTATCATGCTAAGAGGAGCAGGTAAAAGCAAAAAATTTCAGAATTGCACCTTGCAATGCGGAGAAATTACTGTTTGTGCATTTACAATATTCATTGATTTTTGCCATTGAAAAACGTCCAGAAATGATTGAAGCTACTGACTGAATGAAAGGAGCTGGCATCTCACTCTCTTTGAATCATGTTTATCATGCTAAGAGGAGCAGGAAAAAGCAAAAAATTTCAGAATTGCACCTTGCAATGCGGAGAAATTACTGTTTGTGCATTTACAATATTCATTGATTTTTGCCATTGAAAAACGTCCAGAAATTATTGAAGCTACTAACTGAATGAAAGGAGCTGGCATCTCACTCTCTTTGAATCTTCTTTATCATGCTAAGAGGAGCAGGAAAAAGCAAAAAATTTCAGAATTGCACCTTGCAATGCGGAGAAATTACTGTTTGTGCATTTACAATATTCATTGATTTTTGCCATTGAAAAACATCATGTTATTCATATACCAGAAATGATTGAAGCTACTGACTGAATGAAAGGAGCTGGCATCTCACTCTCTTTGAATCTTCTTTATCATGCTAAGAGGAGCAGGAAAAAGCAAAAAATTTCAGAATTGCACCTTGCAATGCGGAGAAATTACTGTTTGTGCATTTACAATATTCATTGATTTTTGCCATTGAAAAACATCATGTTATTCATATACCAGAAATGTTTGAAGCTACTGACTGAATGAAAGGAGCTGGCATCTCACTCTCTTTGAATCTTCTTTATCATGCTAAGAGGAGCAGGAAAAAGCAAAAAATTTCAGAATTGCACCTTGCAATGCGGAGAAATTACTGTTTGTGCATTTACAATATTCATTGATTTTTACCATTGAAAAACGTCCAGAAATGATTGAGGCTACTGACTGAACGAAAGGAGCTGGCATCTCACTCTCTTTGAATCTTCTTTAACATGCTAAGAGGAGCAGGAAAAAGCAAAAAATTTCAGAATTGCACCTTGCAATGCGGAGAAATTACTGTTTGTGCATTTACAATATTCATTGATTTTTGCCATTGAAAAACATCATGTTATTCATATACCAGAAATGTTTGAAGCTACTGACTGAATGAAAGGAGCTGGCATCTCACTCTCTTTGAATCTTCTTTATCATGCTAAGAGGAGCAGGAAAAAACAAAAAATTTCAGAATTGCACCTTGCAATGCGGAGAAATTACTGTTTGTGCATTTACAATATTCATTGATTTTTGCCATTGAAAAACGTCCAGAAATGATTGAAGCTACTGACTGAATGAAAGGAGCTGGCATCTCACTCTCTTTGAATCTTCTTTATCATGCTAAGAGGAGCAGGAAAAAGCAAAAAATTTCAGAATTGCACCTTGCAATGCGGAGAAATTACTGTTTGTGCATTTACAATATTCATTGATTTTTGCCATTGAAAAACGTCCAGAAATGATTGAAGCTACTGACTGAATGAAAGGAGCTGGCATCTCACTCTCTTTGAATCTTCTTTATCATGCTAAGAGGAGCAGGAAAAAGCAAAAAATTTCAGAATTGCTCCTTGCAATGCGGAGAAATTACTGTTTGTGCATTTACAATATTCATTGATTTTTGCCATTGAAAAACATGTTATTCATATACCAGAAATGTTTGAAGCTACTGACTGAATGAAAGGAGCTGGCACCTCACTCTCTTTGAATCTTCTTTATCATGCTAAGAGGAGCAGGAAAAAGCAAAAAATTTCAGAATTGCACCTTGCAATGCGGAGAAATTACTGTTTGTGCATTTACAATATTCATTGATTTTTGCCATTGAAAAACGTCCAGAAATGATTGAAGCTACTGACTGAATGAAAGGAGCTGGCATCTCACTCTCTTTGAATCTTCTTTATCATGCTAAGAGGAGCAGGAAAAAGCAAAAAATTTCAGAATTGCACCTTGCAATGCGGAGAAATTACTGTTTGTGCATTTACAATATTCATTGATTTTTGCCATTGAAAAACGTTCAGAAATGATTGAAGCTACTGACTGAATGAAAGGAGCTGGCATCTCACTCTCTTTGAATCTTCTTTATCATGCTAAGAGGAGCAGGAAAAAGCAAAAAATTTCAGAATTGCACCTTGCAATGCGGAGAAATTACTGTTTGTGCATTTACAATATTCATTGATTTTTGCCATTGAAAAACATCATGTTATTCATATACCAGAAATGTTTGAAGCTACTGACTGAATGAAAGGAGCTGGCATCTCACTCTCTTTGAATCTTCTTTATCATGCTAAGAGGAGCAGGAAAAAGCAAAAAATTTCATAATTGCACCTTGCAATGCGGAGAAATTACTGTTTGTGCATTTACAATATTCATTGATTTTTGCCATTGAAAAACGTCCAGAAATGATTGAAGCTACTGACTGAATGAAAGGAGCTGGCATCTCACTCTCTTTGAATCATGTTTATCATGCTAAGAGGAGCAGGAAAAAGCAAAAAATTTCAGAATTGCACCTTGCAATGCGGAGAAATTACTGTTTGTGCATTTACAATATTCATTGATTTTTGCCATTGAAAAACGTCCAGAAATTATTGAAGCTACTGACTGAATGAAAGGAGCTGGCATCTCACTCTCTTTGAATCTTCTTTATCATGCTAAGAGGAGCAGGAAAAGGCAAAAAATTTCAGAATTGCACCTTGCAATGCGGAGAAATTACTGTTTGTGCATTTACAATATTCATTGATTTTTGCCATTGAAAAACATCATGTTATTCATATACCAGAAATGATTGAAGCTACTGACTGAATGAAAGGAGCAGGCATCTCACTCTCTTTGAATCTTCTTTATCATGCTAAGAGGAGCAGGAAAAAGTAAAAAATTTCAGAATTGCACTATGCAATGCGGAGAAATTACTGTTTGTGCATTTATAATATTCAATGATTTTTGCCATTGAAAAACGTCCAGAAATGATTGAAGCTACTGACTGAACGAAAGGAGCTGGCATCTCACTCTCTTTGAATCTTCTTTATCATGCTAAGAGGAGCAGGAAAAAGCAAAAAATTTCAGAATTGCACCTTGCAATGCGGAGAAATTACTGTTTGTGCATTTACAATATTCATTGATTTTTGCCATTGAAAAACATCATGTTATTCATATACCAGAAATGTTTGAAGCTACTGACTGAATGAAAGGAGCTGGCATCTCACTCTCTTTGAATCTTCTTTATCATGCTAAGAGGAGCAGGAAAAAGCAAAAAATTTCAGAATTGCACCTTGCAATGCGGAGAAATTACTGTTTGTGCATTTACAATATTCATTGATTTTTACCATTGAAAAACGTCCAGAAATGATTGAGGCTACTGACTGAACGAAAGGAGCTGGCATCTCACTCTCTTTGAATCTTCTTTAACATGCTAAGAGGAGCAGGAAAAAGCAAAAAATTTCAGAATTGCACCTTGCAATGCGGAGAAATTACTGTTTGTGCATTTACAATATTCATTGATTTTTGCCATTGAAAAACATCATGTTATTCATATACCAGAAATGTTTGAAGCTACTGACTGAATGAAAGGAGCTGGCATCTCACTCTCTTTGAATCTTCTTTATCATGCTAAGAGGAGCAGGAAAAAACAAAAAATTTCAGAATTGCACCTTGCAATGCGGAGAAATTACTGTTTGTGCATTTACAATATTCATTGATTTTTGCCATTGAAAAACATCATGTTATTCATATACCAGAAATGTTTGAAGCTACTGACTGAATGAAAGGAGCTGGCATCTCACTCTCTTTGAATCTTCTTTATCATGCTAAGAGGAGCAGGAAAAAGCAAAAAATTTCAGAATTGCACCTTGCAATGCGGAGAAATTACAGTTTGTGCATTTACAATATTCATTGATTTTTGCCATTGAAAAACGTCCAGAAATGATTGAAGCTACTGACTGAATGAAAGGAGCTGGCATCTCACTCTCTTTGAATCTTCTTTATCATGCTAAGAGGAGCAGGAAAAAGCAAAAAATTTCAGAATTGCACCTTGCAATGCGGAGAAATTACTGTTTGTGCATTTACAATATTCATTGATTTTTGCCATTGAAAAACGTCCAGAAATGATTGAAGCTACTGACTGAATGAAAGGAGCTGGCATCTCACTCTCTTTGAATCTTCTTTATCATGCTAAGAGGAGCAGGAAAAAGCAAAAAATTTCAGAATTGCTCCTTGCAATGCGGAGAAATTACTGTTTGTGCATTTACAATATTCATTGATTTTTGCCATTGAAAAACATGTTATTCATATACCAGAAATGTTTGAAGCTACTGACTGAATGAAAGGAGCTGGCACCTCACTCTCTTTGAATCTTCTTTATCATGCTAAGAGGAGCAGGAAAAAGCAAAAAATTTCAGAATTGCACCTTGCAATGCGGAGAAATTACTGTTTGTGCATTTACAATATTCATTGATTTTTGCCATTGAAAAACGTCCAGAAATGATTGAAGCTACTGACTGAATGAAAGGAGCTGGCATCTCACTCTCTTTGAATCTTCTTTATCATGCTAAGAGGAGCAGGAAAAAGCAAAAAATTTCAGAATTGCACCTTGCAATGCGGAGAAATTACTGTTTGTGCATTTACAATATTCATTGATTTTTGCCATTGAAAAACGTTCAGAAATGATTGAAGCTACTGACTGAATGAAAGGAGCTGGCATCTCACTCTCTTTGAATCTTCTTTATCATGCTAAGAGGAGCAGGAAAAAGCAAAAAATTTCAGAATTGCACCTTGCAATGCGGAGAAATTACTGTTTGTGCATTTACAATATTCATTGATTTTTGCCATTGAAAAACATCATGTTATTCATATACCAGAAATGTTTCAAGCTACTGACTGAATGAAAGGAGCTGGCATCTCACTCTCTTTGAATCTTCTTTATCATGCTAAGAGGAGCAGGAAAAAGCAAAAAATTTCATAATTGCACCTTGCAATGCGGAGAAATTACTGTTTGTGCATTTACAATATTCATTGATTTTTGCCATTGAAAAACGTCCAGAAATGATTGAAGCTACTGACTGAATGAAAGGAGCTGGCATCTCACTCTCTTTGAATCATGTTTATCATGCTAAGAGGAGCAGGAAAAAGCAAAAAATTTCAGAATTGCACCTTGCAATGCGGAGAAATTACTGTTTGTGCATTTACAATATTCATTGATTTTTGCCATTGAAAAACGTCCAGAAATTATTGAAGCTACTGACTGAATGAAAGGAGCTGGCATCTCACTCTCTTTGAATCTTCTTTATCATGCTAAGAGGAGCAGGAAAAGGCAAAAAATTTCAGAATTGCACCTTGCAATGCGGAGAAATTACTGTTTGTGCATTTACAATATTCATTGATTTTTGCCATTGAAAAACATCATGTTATTCATATACCAGAAATGATTGAAGCTACTGACTGAATGAAAGGAGCTGGCATCTCACTCTCTTTGAATCTTCTTTATCATGCTAAGAGGAGCAGGAAAAAGTAAAAAATTTCAGAATTGCACTATGCAATGCGGAGAAATTACTGTTTGTGCATTTATAATATTCAATGATTTTTGCCATTGAAAAACGTCCAGAAATGATTGAAGCTACTGACTGAACGAAAGGAGCTGGCATCTCACTCTCTTTGAATCTTCTTTATCATGCTAAGAGGAGCAGGAAAAAGCAAAAAATTTCAGAATTGCACCTTGCAATGCGGAGAAATTACTGTTTGTGCATTTACAATATTCATTGATTTTTGCCATTGAAAAACATCATGTTATTCATATACCAGAAATGTTTGAAGCTACTGACTGAATGAAAGGAGCTGGCATCTCACTCTCTTTGAATCTTCTTTATCATGCTAAGTGGAGCAGGAAAAAGGAAAAAATTTCAGAATTGCAACTTGCAATGCGGAGAAATTACTGTTTGTGCATTTACAATATTCATTGATTTTTGCCATTGAAAAACGTCCAGAAATGATTGAAGCTACTGACTGAATGAAAGGAGCTGGCATCTCACTCTCTTTGAATCTTCTTTATCATGCTAAGAGGAGCAGGTAAAAGCAAAAAATTTCAGAATTGCACCTTGCAATGCGGAGAAATTACTGTTTGTGCATTTACAATATTCATTGATTTTTGCCATTGAAAAACGTCCAGAAATGATTGAAGCTACTGACTGAATGAAAGGAGCTGGCATCTCACTCTCTTTGAATCTTCTTTATCATGCTAAGAGGAGCAGGAAAAAGCAAAAAATTTCAGAATTGCACCTTGCAATGCGGAGAAATTACTGTTTGTGCATTTACAATATTCATTGATTTTTACCATTGAAAAACGTCCAGAAATGATTGAGGCTACTGACTGAACGAAAGGAGCTGGCATCTCACTCTCTTTGAATCTTCTTTAACATGCTAAGAGGAGCAGGAAAAAGCAAAAAATTTCAGAATTGCACCTTGCAATGCGGAGAAATTACTGTTTGTGCATTTACAATATTCATTGATTTTTGCCATTGAAAAACATCATGTTATTCATATACCAGAAATGTTTGAAGCTACTGACTGAATGAAAGGAGCTGGCATCTCACTCTCTTTGAATCTTCTTTATCATGCTAAGAGGAGCAGGAAAAAACAAAAAATTTCAGAATTGCACCTTGCAATGCGGAGAAATTACTGTTTGTGCATTTACAATATTCATTGATTTTTGCCATTGAAAAACATCATGTTATTCATATACCAGAAATGTTTGAAGCTACTGACTGAATGAAAGGAGCTGGCATCTCACTCTCTTTGAATCTTCTTTATCATGCTAAGAGGAGCAGGAAAAAGCAAAAAATTTCAGAATTGCACCTTGCAATGCGGAGAAATTACAGTTTGTGCATTTACAATATTCATTGATTTTTGCCATTGAAAAACGTCCAGAAATGATTGAAGCTACTGACTGAATGAAAGGAGCTGGCATCTCACTCTCTTTGAATCTTCTTTATCATGCTAAGAGGAGCAGGAAAAAGCAAAAAATTTCAGAATTGCACCTTGCAATGCGGAGAAATTACTGTTTGTGCATTTACAATATTCATTGATTTTTGCCATTGAAAAACGTTCAGAAATGATTGAAGCTACTGACTGAATGAAAGGAGCTGGCATCTCACTCTCTTTGAATCTTCTTTATCATGCTAAGAGGAGCAGGAAAAAGCAAAAAATTTCAGAATTGCACCTTGCAATGCGGAGAAATTACTGTTTGTGCATTTACAATATTCATTGATTTTTGCCATTGAAAAACATCATGTTATTCATATACCAGAAATGTTTGAAGCTACTGACTGAATGAAAGGAGCTGGCATCTCACTCTCTTTGAATCTTCTTTATCATGCTAAGAGGAGCAGGAAAAAGCAAAAAATTTCATAATTGCACCTTGCAATGCGGAGAAATTACTGTTTGTGCATTTACAATATTCATTGATTTTTGCCATTGAAAAACGTCCAGAAATGATTGAAGCTACTGACTGAATGAAAGGAGCTGGCATCTCACTCTCTTTGAATCATGTTTATCATGCTAAGAGGAGCAGGAAAAAGCAAAAAATTTCAGAATTGCACCTTGCAATGCGGAGAAATTACTGTTTGTGCATTTACAATATTCATTGATTTTTGCCATTGAAAAACGTCCAGAAATTATTGAAGCTACTGACTGAATGAAAGGAGCTGGCATCTCACTCTCTTTGAATCTTCTTTATCATGCTAAGAGGAGCAGGAAAAGGCAAAAAATTTCAGAATTGCACCTTGCAATGCGGAGAAATTACTGTTTGTGCATTTACAATATTCATTGATTTTTGCCATTGAAAAACATCATGTTATTCATATACCAGAAATGATTGAAGCTACTGACTGAATGAAAGGAGCAGGCATCTCACTCTCTTTGAATCTTCTTTATCATGCTAAGAGGAGCAGGAAAAAGTAAAAAATTTCAGAATTGCACTATGCAATGCGGAGAAATTACTGTTTGTGCATTTATAATATTCAATGATTTTTGCCATTGAAAAACGTCCAGAAATGATTGAAGCTACTGACTGAACGAAAGGAGCTGGCATCTCACTCTCTTTGAATCTTCTTTATCATGCTAAGAGGAGCAGGAAAAAGCAAAAAATTTCAGAATTGCACCTTGCAATGCGGAGAAATTACTGTTTGTGCATTTACAATATTCATTGATTTTTGCCATTGAAAAACATCATGTTATTCATATACCAGAAATGTTTGAAGCTACTGACTGAATGAAAGGAGCTGGCATCTCACTCTCTTTGAATCTTCTTTATCATGCTAAGAGGAGCAGGAAAAAGCAAAAAATTTCAGAATTGCACCTTGCAATGCGGAGAAATTACTGTTTGTGCATTTACAATATTCATTGATTTTTACCATTGAAAAACGTCCAGAAATGATTGAGGCTACTGACTGAACGAAAGGAGCTGGCATCTCACTCTCTTTGAATCTTCTTTAACATGCTAAGAGGAGCAGGAAAAAGCAAAAAATTTCAGAATTGCACCTTGCAATGCGGAGAAATTACTGTTTGTGCATTTACAATATTCATTGATTTTTGCCATTGAAAAACATCATGTTATTCATATACCAGAAATGTTTGAAGCTACTGACTGAATGAAAGGAGCTGGCATCTCACTCTCTTTGAATCTTCTTTATCATGCTAAGAGGAGCAGGAAAAAACAAAAAATTTCAGAATTGCACCTTGCAATGCGGAGAAATTACTGTTTGTGCATTTACAATATTCATTGATTTTTGCCATTGAAAAACATCATGTTATTCATATACCAGAAATGTTTGAAGCTACTGACTGAATGAAAGGAGCTGGCATCTCACTCTCTTTGAATCTTCTTTATCATGCTAAGAGGAGCAGGAAAAAGCAAAAAATTTCAGAATTGCACCTTGCAATGCGGAGAAATTACAGTTTGTGCATTTACAATATTCATTGATTTTTGCCATTGAAAAACGTCCAGAAATGATTGAAGCTACTGACTGAATGAAAGGAGCTGGCATCTCACTCTCTTTGAATCTTCTTTATCATGCTAAGAGGAGCAGGAAAAAGCAAAAAATTTCAGAATTGCACCTTGCAATGCGGAGAAATTACTGTTTGTGCATTTACAATATTCATTGATTTTTGCCATTGAAAAACGTCCAGAAATGATTGAAGCTACTGACTGAATGAAAGGAGCTGGCATCTCACTCTCTTTGAATCTTCTTTATCATGCTAAGAGGAGCAGGAAAAAGCAAAAAATTTCAGAATTGCTCCTTGCAATGCGGAGAAATTACTGTTTGTGCATTTACAATATTCATTGATTTTTGCCATTGAAAAACATGTTATTCATATACCAGAAATGTTTGAAGCTACTGACTGAATGAAAGGAGCTGGCACCTCACTCTCTTTGAATCTTCTTTATCATGCTAAGAGGAGCAGGAAAAAGCAAAAAATTTCAGAATTGCACCTTGCAATGCGGAGAAATTACTGTTTGTGCATTTACAATATTCATTGATTTTTGCCATTGAAAAACGTCCAGAAATGATTGAAGCTACTGACTGAATGAAAGGAGCTGGCATCTCACTCTCTTTGAATCTTCTTTATCATGCTAAGAGGAGCAGGAAAAAGCAAAAAATTTCAGAATTGCACCTTGCAATGCGGAGAAATTACTGTTTGTGCATTTACAATATTCATTGATTTTTGCCATTGAAAAACGTTCAGAAATGATTGAAGCTACTGACTGAATGAAAGGAGCTGGCATCTCACTCTCTTTGAATCTTCTTTATCATGCTAAGAGGAGCAGGAAAAAGCAAAAAATTTCAGAATTGCACCTTGCAATGCGGAGAAATTACTGTTTGTGCATTTACAATATTCATTGATTTTTGCCATTGAAAAACATCATGTTATTCATATACCAGAAATGTTTGAAGCTACTGACTGAATGAAAGGAGCTGGCATCTCACTCTCTTTGAATCTTCTTTATCATGCTAAGAGGAGCAGGAAAAAGCAAAAAATTTCATAATTGCACCTTGCAATGCGGAGAAATTACTGTTTGTGCATTTACAATATTCATTGATTTTTGCCATTGAAAAACGTCCAGAAATGATTGAAGCTACTGACTGAATGAAAGGAGCTGGCATCTCACTCTCTTTGAATCATGTTTATCATGCTAAGAGGAGCAGGAAAAAGCAAAAAATTTCAGAATTGCACCTTGCAATGCGGAGAAATTACTGTTTGTGCATTTACAATATTCATTGATTTTTGCCATTGAAAAACGTCCAGAAATTATTGAAGCTACTGACTGAATGAAAGGAGCTGGCATCTCACTCTCTTTGAATCTTCTTTATCATGCTAAGAGGAGCAGGAAAAGGCAAAAAATTTCAGAATTGCACCTTGCAATGCGGAGAAATTACTGTTTGTGCATTTACAATATTCATTGATTTTTGCCATTGAAAAACATCATGTTATTCATATACCAGAAATGATTGAAGCTACTGACTGAATGAAAGGAGCTGGCATCTCACTCTCTTTGAATCTTCTTTATCATGCTAAGAGGAGCAGGAAAAAGTAAAAAATTTCAGAATTGCACTATGCAATGCGGAGAAATTACTGTTTGTGCATTTATAATATTCAATGATTTTTGCCATTGAAAAACGTCCAGAAATGATTGAAGCTACTGACTGAACGAAAGGAGCTGGCATCTCACTCTCTTTGAATCTTCTTTATCATGCTAAGAGGAGCAGGAAAAAGCAAAAAATTTCAGAATTGCACCTTGCAATGCGGAGAAATTACTGTTTGTGCATTTACAATATTCATTGATTTTTGCCATTGAAAAACATCATGTTATTCATATACCAGAAATGTTTGAAGCTACTGACTGAATGAAAGGAGCTGGCATCTCACTCTCTTTGAATCTTCTTTATCATGCTAAGTGGAGCAGGAAAAAGGAAAAAATTTCAGAATTGCAACTTGCAATGCGGAGAAATTACTGTTTGTGCATTTACAATATTCATTGATTTTTGCCATTGAAAAACGTCCAGAAATGATTGAAGCTACTGACTGAATGAAAGGAGCTGGCATCTCACTCTCTTTGAATCTTCTTTATCATGCTAAGAGGAGCAGGTAAAAGCAAAAAATTTCAGAATTGCACCTTGCAATGCGGAGAAATTACTGTTTGTGCATTTACAATATTCATTGATTTTTGCCATTGAAAAACGTCCAGAAATGATTGAAGCTACTGACTGAATGAAAGGAGCTGGCATCTCACTCTCTTTGAATCTTCTTTATCATGCTAAGAGGAGCAGGAAAAAGCAAAAAATTTAAGAATTGCACCTTGCAATGCGGAGAAATTACTGTTTGTGCATTTACAATATTCATTGATTTTTACCATTGAAAAACGTCCAGAAATGATTGAGGCTACTGACTGAACGAAAGGAGCTGGCATCTCACTCTCTTTGAATCTTCTTTAACATGCTAAGAGGAGCAGGAAAAAGCAAAAAATTTCAGAATTGCACCTTGCAATGCGGAGAAATTACTGTTTGTGCATTTACAATATTCATTGATTTTTGCCATTGAAAAACATCATGTTATTCATATACCAGAAATGTTTGAAGCTACTGACTGAATGAAAGGAGCTGGCATCTCACTCTCTTTGAATCTTCTTTATCATGCTAAGAGGAGCAGGAAAAAACAAAAAATTTCAGAATTGCACCTTGCAATGCGGAGAAATTACTGTTTGTGCATTTACAATATTCATTGATTTTTGCCATTGAAAAACATCATGTTATTCATATACCAGAAATGTTTGAAGCTACTGACTGAATGAAAGGAGCTGGCATCTCACTCTCTTTGAATCTTCTTTATCATGCTAAGAGGAGCAGGAAAAAGCAAAAAATTTCAGAATTGCACCTTGCAATGCGGAGAAATTACAGTTTGTGCATTTACAATATTCATTGATTTTTGCCATTGAAAAACGTCCAGAAATGATTGAAGCTACTGACTGAATGAAAGGAGCTGGCATCTCACTCTCTTTGAATCTTCTTTATCATGCTAAGAGGAGCAGGAAAAAGCAAAAAATTTCAGAATTGCACCTTGCAATGCGGAGAAATTACTGTTTGTGCATTTACAATATTCATTGATTTTTGCCATTGAAAAACGTCCAGAAATGATTGAAGCTACTGACTGAATGAAAGGAGCTGGCATCTCACTCTCTTTGAATCTTCTTTATCATGCTAAGAGGAGCAGGAAAAAGCAAAAAATTTCAGAATTGCTCCTTGCAATGCGGAGAAATTACTGTTTGTGCATTTACAATATTCATTGATTTTTGCCATTGAAAAACATGTTATTCATATACCAGAAATGTTTGAAGCTACTGACTGAGTGAAAGGAGCTGGCACCTCACTCTCTTTGAATCTTCTTTATCATGCTAAGAGGAGCAGGAAAAAGCAAAAAATTTCAGAATTGCACCTTGCAATGCGGAGAAATTACTGTTTGTGCATTTACAATATTCATTGATTTTTGCCATTGAAAAACGTCCAGAAATGATTGAAGCTACTGACTGAATGAAAGGAGCTGGCATCTCACTCTCTTTGAATCTTCTTTATCATGCTAAGAGGAGCAGGAAAAAGCAAAAAATTTCAGAATTGCACCTTGCAATGCGGAGAAATTACTGTTTGTGCATTTACAATATTCATTGATTTTTGCCATTGAAAAACGTTCAGAACTGATTGAAGCTACTGACTGAATGAAAGGAGCTGGCATCTCACTCTCTTTGAATCTTCTTTATCATGCTAAGAGGAGCAGGAAAAAGCAAAAAATTTCAGAATTGCGCCTTGCAATGCGGAGAAATTAGTGTTTGTGCATTTACAAAATTCATTGATTTTTGCCATTGAAAAACATCATGTTATTCATTTACCAGAAATGATTGAAGCTACTGACTGAATGAAAGGAGCTGGCATCTCACTCTCTTTGAAACTTCTTTATCATGCTAAGAGGAGCAGGAAAAAGCAAAAAATTTCAGAATTGCACCTTGCAATGCGGAGAAATTACTGTTTGTGCATTTACAATATTCATTGATTTTTGCCATTGAAAAACGTCCAGAAATGATTGAAGCTACTGACTGAATGAAAGGAGCTGGCATCTCACTCTCTTTGAATCTTCTTTATCATGCTAAGAGGAGCAGGAAAAAGCAAAAAATTTCAGAATTGCACCTTGCAATGCGGAGAAATTACTGTTTGTGCATTTACAATATTCATTGATTTTTACCATTGAAAAACGTCCAGAAATGATTGAAGCTACTGACTGAATGAAAGTAGCTGGCATCTCACTCTCTTTGAATCTTCTTTATCATGCTAAGAGGAGCAGGAAAAAGCAAAAAATTTCAGACTTGCACCTTGCAATGCGGAGAAATTACTGTTTGTGCATTTACAATATTCATTGATTTTTGCCATTGAAAAACATCATGTTATTCATATACCAGAAATGTTTGAAGCTACTGACTGAATGAAAGGAGCTGGCATCTCACTCTCTTTGAATCTTCTTTATCATGCTAAGAGGAGCAGGAAAAAGCAAAAAATTTCAGAATTGCACCTTGCAATGCGGAGAAATTACTGTTTGTGCATTTACAATATTCATTGATTTTTGGAATTGAAAAACGTCCAGAAATGATTGAAGCTACTGACTGAATGAAAGGAGCTGGCATCTCACTCTCTTTGAATCTTCTTTATCATGCTAAGAGGAGCAGGAAAAAGCAAAAAATTTCAGAATTGCACCTTACAATGCGGAGAAATTACAGTTTGTGCATTTACAATATTCATTGATTTTTGCCATTGAAAAACGTCCAGAAATGATTGAAGCTACTGACTGAATGAAAGGAGCTGGCATCTCACTCTCTTTGAATCTTCTTTATCATGCTAAGAGGAGCAGGAAAAAGCAAAAAATTTCAGAATTGCACCTTGCAATGCGGAGAAATTACTGTTTGTGCATTTACAATATTCATTGATTTTTGCCATTGAAAAACGTCCAGAAATGATTGAAGCTACTGACTGAATGAAAGGAGCTGGCATCTCACTCTCTTTGAATCTTCTTTATCATGCTAAGAGGAGCAGGAAAAAGCAAAAAATTTCAGAATTGCACCTTGCAATGCGGAGAAATTACTGTTTGTGCATTTACAATATTCATTGATTTTTGCCATTGAAAAACATCATGTTATTCATATACCAGAAATGTTTGAAGCTACTGACTGAATGAAAGGAGCTGGCATCTCACTCTCTTTGAATCTTCTTTATCATGCTAAGAGGAGCAGGAAAAAGCAAAAAATTTCAGAATTGCACCTTGCAATGCGGAGAAATTACTGTTTGTGCAATTACAATATTCATTGATTTTTGCCATTGAAAAACGTCCAGAAATGATTGAAGCTACTGACTGAATGAAAGGAGCTGGCATCTCACTCTCTATGAATCTTCTTTATCATGCTAAGAGGAGCAGGAAAAGCAAAAAATTTCAGAATTGCACCTTGCAATGCGAAGAAATTACAGTTTGTGCATTTACAATATTCATTGACTTTTGCCATTGAAAAACATCCAGAAATGATTGAAGCTACTGACTGAATGAAAGGAGCTGGCATCTCACTCTCTTTGAATCTTCTTTATCATGCTAAGAGGAGCAGGAAAAAGCAAAAAATTTCAGAATTGCACCTTGCAATGCGGAGAAATTACTGTTTGTGCATTTACAATATTCATTGATTTTTGCCATTGAAAAACGTCCAGAAATGATTGAAGCTACTGACTGAATGAAAGGAGCTGGCATCTCACTCTCTTTGAATCTTCTTTATCATGCTAAGAGGAGCAGGAAAAAGCAAAAAATTTCAGAATTGCGCCTTGCAATGCGGAGAAATTACTGTTTGTGCATTTACAAAATTCATTGATTTTTGCCATTGAAAAACATCATGGTATTCATTTACCAGAAATGATTGAAGCTACTGACTGAATGAAAGGAGCTGGCATCTCACTCTCTTTGAATATTTTTTATCATGCTAAGAGGAGCAGGAAAAAGCAAAACATTTCAGAATTGCACCTTGCAATGCGAAGAAATTACTGTTTGTGCATTTACAATATTCATTGATTTTTGCCATTGAAAAACGTCCAGAAATGATTGAAGCTACTGACTGAATGAAAGTAGCTGGCATCTCACTCTCTTTGAATCTTCTTTATCATGCTAAGAGGAGCAGGAAAAAGCAAAAAATTTCAGACTTGCACCTTGCAATGCGGAGAAATTACTGTTTGTGCATTTACAATATTCATTGATTTTTGCCATTGAAAAACATCATGTTATTCATATACCAGAAATGTTTGAAGCTACTGACTGAATGAAAGGAGCTGGCATCTCACTCTCTTTGAATATTCTTTATCATGCTAAGAGGAGCAGGAAAAAGCAAAAAATTTCAGAATTGCACCTTGCAATGCGGAGAAATTACTGTTTGTGCATTTACAATATTCATTGATTTTTGCCATTGAAAAACGTCCAGAAATGATTGAAGCTACTGACTGAATGAAAGGAGCTGGCATCTCACTCTCTTTGAATCTTCTTTATCATGCTAAGAGGAGCAGGAAAAAGCAAAAAATTTCAGAATTGCACCTTACAATGCGGAGAAATTACAGTTTGTGCATTTACAATATTCATTGATTTTTGCCATTGAAAAACGTCTAGAAATGATTGAAGCTACTGACTGAATGAAAGGAGCTGGCATCTCACTCTCTTTGAATCTTCTTTATCAAGTTAAGAGGAGCAGGAAAAAGCAAAAAATTTCAGAATTGCACCTTGCAATGCGGAGAAATTACTCTTTGTGCATTTACAATATTCATTGATTTTTGCCATTGAAAAACATGTTATTCATATACCAGAAATGTTTGAAGCTACTGACTGAATGAAAGGAGCTGGAACCTCACTCTCTTTGAATCTTCTTTATCATGCTAAGAGGAGCAGGAAAAAGCAAAAAATTTCAGAATTGCACCTTGCAATGCGGAGAAATTACTGTTTGTACATTTACAATATTCATTGATTTTTGCCATTGAAAAACGTCCAGAAATGATTGAAGCTACT
Organism: Phyllobates terribilis; assembly: GCF_046119375.1. NCBI lineage: Eukaryota > Metazoa > Chordata > Amphibia > Anura > Dendrobatidae > Phyllobates > Phyllobates terribilis. The sequence goes on along the minus strand of NW_027365141.1, from coordinate 52,844 downwards.
GACTGAATGAAAGGAGCTGGCATCTCACTCACTTTGAATCTTCTTTATCATGCTAAGAGGAGCAGGAAAAAGCAAAAAATTTCAGAATTGCACCTTGCAATGCGGAGAAATTACTGTTTGTGCATTTACAAAATTCATTGATTTTTGCCATTGAAAAACATCATGTTATTCATTTACCAGAAATGATTGAAGCTACTGACTGAATGAAAGGAGCTGGCATCTCACTCTCTTTGAATCTTCTTTATCATGCTAAGAGGAGCAGGAAAAAGCAAAAAATTTCAGAATTGCACCTTGCAATGCGGAGAAATTACTGTTTGTGCATTTACAATATTCATTGATTTTTGCCATTGAAAAACGTCCAGAAATGATTGAAGCTACTGACTGAATGAAAGGAGCTGGCATCTCACTCTCTTTGAATCTTCTTTATCATGCTAAGAGGAGCGGGAAAAAGCAAAAAATTTCAGAATTGCACCTTGCAATGCGGAGAAATTACTGTTTGTGCATTTACAATATTCATTGATTTTTACCATTGAAAAACGTCCAGAAATGATTGAAGCTACTGACTGAATGAAAGTAGCTGGCATCTCACTCTCTTTGAATCTTCTTTATCATGCTAAGAGGAGCAGGAAAAAGCAAAAAATTTCAGACTTGCACCTTGCAATGCGGAGAAATTACTGTTTGTGCATTTACAATATTCATTGATTTTTGCCATTGAAAAACATCATGTTATTCATATACCAGAAATGTTTGAAGCTACTGACTGAATGAAAGGAGCTGGCATCTCACTCTCTTTGAATCTTCTTTATCATGCTAAGAGGAGCAGGAAAAAGCAAAAAATTTCAGAATTGCACCTTGCAATGCGGAGAAATTACTGTTTGTGCATTTACAATATTCATTGATTTTTGCCATTGAAAAACATCATGTTATTCATATACCAGAAATGTTTGAAGCTACTGACTGAATGAAAGGAGCTGGCATCTCACTCTCTTTGAATCTTCTTTATCATGCTAAGAGGAGCAGGAAAAAGCAAAAAATTTCAGAATTGCACCTTGCAATGCGGAGAAATTACTGTTTGTGCATTTACAATATTCATTGATTTTTGCCATTGAAAAACGTCCAGAAATGATTGAAGCTACTGACTGAATGAAAGGAGCTGGCATCTCACTCTCTTTGAATCTTCTTTATCATGCTAAGAGGAGCAGGAAAAAGCAAAAAATTTCAGAATTGCACCTTACAATGCGGAGAAATTACAGTTTGTGCATTTACAATATTCATTGATTTTTGCCATTGAAAAACGTCCAGAAATGATTGAAGCTACTGACTGAATGAAAGGAGCTGGCATCTCACTCTCTTTGAATCTTCTTTATCATGCTAAGAGGAGCAGGAAAAAGCAAAAAATTTCAGAATTGCACCTTACAATGCGGAGAAATTACAGTTTGTGCATTTACAATATTCATTGATTTTTGCCATTGAAAAACGTCCAGAAATGATTGAAGCTACTGACTGAATGAAAGGAGCTGGCATCTCACTCTCTTTGAATCTTCTTTATCATGCTAAGAGGAGCAGGAAAAAGCAAAAAATTTCAGAATTGCACCTTGCAATGCGGAGAAATTACTGTTTGTGCATTTACAATATTCATTGATTTTTGCCATTGAAAAACGTCCAGAAATGATTGAAGCTACTGACTGAATGAAAGGAGCTGGCATCTCACTCTCTTTGAATTTTCTTTATCATGCTAAGAGGAGCAGGAAAAAGCAAAAAATTTCAGATTTGCACCTTGCAATGCGGAGAAATTACTGTTTGTGCATTTACAATATTCATTGATTTTTGCCATTGAAAAACATGTTATTCATATACCAGAAATGTTTGAAGCTACTGACTGAATGAAAGGAGCTGGCACCTCACTCTCTTTGAATCTTCTTTATCATGCTAAGAGGAGCAGGATAAAGCAAAAAATTTCAGAATTGCACCTTGCAATGCGGAGAAATTACTGTTTGTGCATTTACAATATTCATTGATTTTTGCCATTGAAAAACGTCCAGAAATGATTGAAGCTACTGACTGAATGAAAGGAGCTGGCATCTCACTCTCTTTGAATCTTCTTTATCATGCTAAGAGGAGCTGGAAAAAGCAAAAAATTTCAGAATTGCACCTTGCAATGCGGAGAAATTACTGTTTGTGCATTTACAATATTCATTAATTTTTGCCATTGAAAAACATCATGTTATTCATATACCAGAAATGTTTGAAGCTACTGACTGAATGAAAGGAGCTGGCATCTCACTCTCTTTGAATCTTCTTTATCATGCTAAGAGGAGCAGGAAAAAGCAAAAAATTTCAGAATTGCACCTTGCAATGCGGAGAAATTACTGTTTGTGCATTTACAATATTCATTGATTTTTGCCATTGAAAAACGTCCAGAAATGATTGAAGCTACTGACTGAATGAAAGGAGCTGGCATCTCACTCTCTTTGAATCTTCTTTATCATGCTAAGAGGAGCAGGAAAAAGCAAAAAATTTCAGAATTGCACCTTGCAATGCGGAGAAATTACAGTTTGTGCATTTACAATATTCATTGATTTTTGCCATTGAAAAACGTCCAGAAATGATTGAAGCTACTGACTGAATGAAAGGAGCTGGCATCTCACTCTCTTTGAATCTTCTTTATCATGCTAAGAGGAGCAGGAAAAAGCAAAAAATTTCAGAATTGCTCCTTGCAATGCGGAGAAATTACTGTTTGTGCATTTACAATATTCATTGATTTTTGCCATTGAAAAACATGTTATTCATATACCAGAAATGTTTGAAGCTACTGACTGAATGAAAGGAGCTGGCACCTCACTCTCTTTGAATCTTCTTTATCATGCTAAGAGGAGCAGGAAAAAGCAAAAAATTTCAGAATTGCACCTTGCAATGCGGAGAAATTACTGTTTGTGCATTTACAATATTCATTGATTTTTGCCATTGAAAAACGTCCAGAAATGATTGAAGCTACTGACTGAATGAAAGGAGCTGGCATCTCACTCTCTTTGAATCTTCTTTATCATGCTAAGAGGAGCAGGAAAAAGCAAAAAATTTCAGAATTGCACCTTGCAATGCGGAGAAATTACTGTTTGTGCATTTACAATATTCATTGATTTTTGCCATTGAAAAACATCATGTTATTCATATACCAGAAATGATTGAAGCTACTGACTGAATGAAAGGAGCTGGCATCTCACTCTCTTTGAATCTTCTTTATCATGCTAAGAGGAGCAGGAAAATGTAAAAAATTTCAGAATTGCACCTTGCAATGCGGAGAAATTACTGTTTGTGCATTTACAATATTCAATGATTTTTGCCATTGAAAAACGTCCAGAAATGATTGAAGCTACTGACTGAACGAAAGGAGCTGGCATCTCACTCTCTTTGAATCTTCTTTATCATGCTAAGAGGAGCAGGAAAAAGCAAAAAATTTCAGAATTGCACCTTGCAATGCGGAGAAATTACTGTTTGTGCATTTACAATATTCATTGATTTTTGCCATTGAAAAACATCATGTTATTCATATACCAGAAATGTTTGAAGCTACTGACTGAATGAAAGGAGCTGGCATCTCACTCTCTTTGAATCTTCTTTATCATGCTAAGAGGAGCAGGAAAAAGCAAAAAATTTCAGAATTGCACCTTGCAATGCGGAGAAATTTCTGTTTGTGCATTTACAATATTCATTGATTTTTGCCATTGAAAAACGTCCAGAAATGATTGAAGCTACTGACTGAATGAAAGGAGCTGGCATCTCACTCTCTTTGAATCTTCTTTATCATGCTAAGGGGAGCAGGAAAAAGCAAAAAATTTCAGAATTGCACCTTGCAATGCGGAGAAATTACTGTTTGTGCATTTACAATATTCATTGATTTTTGCCATTGAAAAACGTCCAGAAATGATTGAAGCTACTGACTGAATGAAAGGAGCTGGCATCTCACTCTCTTTGAATCTTCTTTATCATGCTAAGAGGAGCAGGAAAAAGCAAAAAATTTCAGAATTGCACCTTACAATGCGGAGAAATTACAGTTTGTGCATTTACAATATTCATTGATTTTTGCCATTGAAAAACGTCCAGAAATGATTGAAGCTACTGACTGAATGAAAGGAGCTGGCATCTCACTCTCTTTGAATCTTCTTTATCATGCTAAGAGGAGCAGGAAAAAGCAAAAAATTTCAGAATTGCACCTTGCAATGCGGAGAAATTACTGTTTGTGCATTTACAATATTCATTGATTTTTGCCATTGAAAAACGTCCAGAAATGATTGAAGCTACTGACTGAATGAAAGGAGCTGGCATCTCACTCTCTTTGAATCTTCTTTATCATGCTAAGAGGAGCAGGAAAAAGCAAAAAATTTCAGAATTGCACCTTGCAATGCGGAGAAATTACTGTTTGTGCATTTACAATATTCATTGATTTTTGCCATTGAAAAACATCATGTTATTCATATACCAGAAATGTTTGAAGCTACTGATTGAATGAAAGGAGCTGGCATCTCACTCTCTTTGAATCTTCTTTATCATGCTAAGAGGAGCAGGAAAAAGCAAAAAATTTCAGAATTGCACCTTGCAATGCGGAGAAATTACTGTTTGTGCATTTACAATATTCATTGATTTTTGCCATTGAAAAACGTCCAGAAATGATTGAAGCTACTGACTGAATGAAAAGAGCTGGCATCTCACTCTCTTTGAATCTTCTTTATCATGCTAAGAGGAGCAGGAAAAAGCAAAAAATTTCAGAATTGCACCTTGCAATGCGGAGAAATTACAGTTTGTGCATTTACAATATTCATTGATTTTTCCATTGAAAAACGTCCAGAAATGATTGAAGCTACTGACTGAATGAAAGGAGCTGGCATCTCACTCTCTTTGAATCTTCTTTATCATGCTAACAGGAGCAGGAAAAAGCAAAAAATTTCAGAATTGCTCCTTGCAATGCGGAGAAATTACTGTTTGTGCATTTACAATATTCATTGATTTTTGCCATTGAAAAACATGTTATTCATATACCAGAAATGTTTGAAGCTACTGACTGAATGAAAGGAGCTGGCACCTCACTCTCTTTGAATCTTCTTTATCATGCTAAGAGGAGCAGGAAAAAGCAAAAATTTCAGAATTGCACCTTGCAATGCGGAGAAATTACTGTTTGTGCATTTACAATATTCATTGATTTTTGCCATTGAAAAACGTCCAGAAATGATTGAAGCTACTGACTGAATGAAAGGAGCTGGCATCTCACTCTCTTTGAATCTTCTTTATCATGCTAAGAGGAGCAGGAAAAAGCAAAAAATTTCAGAATTGCACCTTGCAATGCGGAGAAATTACTGTTTGTGCATTTACAATATTCATTGATTTTTGCCATTGAAAAACGTCCAGAAATGATTGAAGCTACTGACTGAATGAAAGGAGCTGGCATCTCACTCTCTTTGAATCTTCTTTATCATGCTAAGAGGAGCAGGAAAAAGCAAAAAATTTCAGAATTGCACCTTGCAATGAAGGGAAATAACTGTTTGTGCATTTACAATATTCATTGATTTTTGCCATTGAAAAACGTTATTCATATACCAGAAATGTTTGAAGCTACTGACTGAATGAAAGGAGCTGGCATCTCACTCTCTTTGAATCTTCTTTATCATGCTAAGAGGAGCAGGAATAAGCAAAAAATTTCAGAATTGCACCTTGCAATGCGGAAAAATTACTGTTTGTGCATTTACAATATTCATTGATTTTTGCCATTGAAAAACGTCCAGAAATGATTGAAGCTACTGACTGAATGAAAGGAGCTGGCATCTCACTCTCTTTGAATCTTCTTTATCATGCTAAGAGGAGCAGGAAAAAGCAAAAAATTTTTGAATTGCACCTTGCAATGCGGAGAAATTACTGTTTGTGCATTTACAATATTCATTGATTTTTGCCATTGAAAAACGTCCAGAAATGATTGAAGCTACTGACTGAATGAAAGGAGCTGGCATCTCACTCTCTTTGAATCTTCTTTATCATGCTAAGAGGAGCAGGAAAAAGCAAAAAATTTCAGAATTGCACCTTGCAATGCGGAGAAATTACTGTTTGTGCATTTACAATATTCATTGATTTTTGCCATTGAAAAACATCATGTTATTCATATACCAGAAATGTTTGAAGCTACTGATTGAATGAAAGGAGCTGGCATCTCACTCTCTTTGAATCTTCTTTATCATGCTAAGAGGAGCAGGAAAAAGCAAAAAATTTCAGAATTGCACCTTGCAATGCGGAGAAATTACTGTTTGTGCATTTACAATATTCATTGATTTTTGCCATTGAAAAACGTCCAGAAATGATTGAAGCTACTGACTGAATGAAAAGAGCTGGCATCTCACTCTCTTTGAATCTTCTTTATCATGCTAAGAGGAGCAGGAAAAAGCAAAAAATTTCAGAATTGCACCTTGCAATGCGGAGAAATTACAGTTTGTGCATTTACAATATTCATTGATTTTTGCCATTGAAAAACGTCCAGAAATGATTGAAGCTACTGACTGAATGAAAGGAGCTGGCATCTCACTCTCTTTGAATCTTCTTTATCATGCTAAGAGGAGCAGGAAAAAGCAAAAAATTTCAGAATTGCTCCTTGCAATGCGGAGAAATTACTGTTTGTGCATTTACAATATTCATTGATTTTTGCCATTGAAAAACATGTTATTCATATACCAGAAATGTTTGAAGCTACTGACTGAATGAAAGGAGCTGGCACCTCACTCTCTTTGAATCTTCTTTATCATGCTAAGAGGAGCAGGAAAAAGCAAAAATTTCAGAATTGCACCTTGCAATGCGGAGAAATTACTGTTTGTGCATTTACAATATTCATTGATTTTTGCCATTGAAAACCGTCCAGAAATGATTGAAGCTACTGACTGAATGAAAGGAGCTGGCATCTCACTCTCTTTGAATCTTCTTTATCATGCTAAGAGGAGCAGGAAAAAGCAAAAAATTTCAGAATTGCACCTTGCAATGCGGAGAAATTACTGTTTGTGCATTTACAATATTCATTGATTTTTGCCATTGAAAAACGTCCAGAAATGATTGAAGCTACTGACTGAATGAAAGGAGCTGGCATCTCACTCTCTTTGAATCTTCTTTATCATGCTAAGAGGAGCAGGAAAAAGCAAAAAATTTCAGAATTGCACCTTGCAATGCGGAGAAATTACTGTTTGTGCATTTACAATATTCATTGATTTTTGCCATTGAAAAACGTCCAGAAATGATTGAAGCTACTGACTGAATGAAAGGAGCTGGCATCTCACTCTCTTTGAATCTTCTTTATCATGCTAAGAGGAGCAGGAAAAAGCAAAAAATTTCAGAATTGCACCTTGCAATGCGGAGAAATAACTGTTTGTGCATTTACAATATTCATTGATTTTTGCCATTGAAAAACGTTATTCATATACCAGAAATGTTTGAAGCTACTGACTGAATGAAAGGAGCTGGCACCTCACTCTCTTTGAATCTTCTTTATCATGCTAAGAGGAGCAGGAATAAGCAAAAAATTTCAGAATTGCACCTTGCAATGCGGAAAAATTACTGTTTGTGCATTTACAATATTCATTGATTTTTGCCATTGAAAAACGTCCAGAAATGATTGAAGCTACTGACTGAATGAAAGGAGCTGGCATCTCACTCTCTTTGAATCTTCTTTATCATGCTAAGAGGAGCAGGAAAAAGCAAAAAATTTCAGAATTGCACCTTGCAATGCGGAGAAATTACTGTTTGTGCATTTACAATATTCATTGATTTTTGCCATTGAAAAACGTCCAGAAATGATTGAAGCTACTGACTGATTGAAAGGAGCTGGCATCTCACTCTCTTTGAATCTTCTTTATCATGCTAAGAGGAGCAGGAAAAAGCAAAAAATTTCAGAATTGCGCCTTGCAATGCGGAGAAATTACTGTTTGTGCATTTACAAAATTCATTGATTTTTGCCATTGAAAAACATCATGTTATTCATTTACCAGAAATGATTGAAGCTACTGACTGAATGTAAGGAGCTGGCATCTCACTCTCTTTGAATCTTCTTTATCATGCTAAGAGGAGCAGGAAAAAGCAAAAAATTTCAGAATTGCACCTTGCAATGCGGAGAAATTACTGTTTGTGCATTTACAATATTCGTTGATTTTTGCCATTGAAAAACGTCCAGAAATGATTGAAGCTACTGACTGAATGAAAGGAGCTGGCATCTCACTCTCTTTGAATCTTCTTTATCATGCTAAGAGGAGCAGGAAAAAGCAAAAAATTTCAGAATTGCACCTTGCAATGCGGAGAAATTACTGTTTGTGCATTTACAATATTCATTGATTTTTGCCATTGAAAAACATCATGTTATTCATATACCAGAAATGATTGAAGCTACTGACTGAATGAAAGGAGCTGGCATCTCACTCTCTTTGAATCTTCTTTATCATGCTAAGAGGAGCAGGAAAAAGTAAAAAATTTCAGAATTGCACCTTGCAATGCGGAGAAATTACTGTTTGTGCATTTACAATATTCAATGATTTTTGCCATTGAAAAACGTCCAGAAATGATTGAAGCTACTGACTGAACGAAAGGAGCTGGCGTCTCACTCTCTTTGAATATTCTTTATCATGCTAAGAGGAGCAGGAAAAAGCAAAAAAATTCAGAATTGCACCTTGCAATGCGGAGAAATTACTGTTTGTGCATTTACAATATTCATTGATTTTTGCCATTGAAAAACATCATGTTATTCATATACCAGAAATGTTTGAAGCTACTGACTGAATGAAAGGAGCTGGCATCTCACTCTCTTTGAATCTTTTTTATCATGCTAAGAGGAGCAGGAAAAAGCAAAAAATTTCAGAATTGCACCTTGCAATGCGGAGAAATTACTGTTTGTGCATTTACAATATTCATTGATTTTTGCCATTGAAAAACGTCCAGAAATGATTGAAGCTACTGACTGAATGAAAGGAGCTGGCATCTCACTCTCTTTGAATCTTCTTTATCATGCTAAGAGGAGCAGGAAAAAGCAAAAAATTTCAGAATTGCACCTTGCAATGCGGAGAAATTACTGTTTGTGCATTTACAATATTAATTGATTTTTGCCATTGAAAAACGTCCAGAAATGATTGAAGCTACTGACTGAATGAAAGGAGCTGGCATCTCACTCTCTTTGAATCTTCTTTATCATGCTAAGAGGAGCAGGAAAAAGCAAAAAATTTCAGAATTGCACCTTGCAATGCGGAGAAATTACTGTTTGTGCATTTACAATATTCATTGATTTTTGCCTTTGAAAAACATCATGTTATTCATATACCAGAAATGATTGAAGCTACTGACTGAATGAAAGGAGCTGGCATCTCACTCTCTTTGAATCTTCTTTATCATGCTAAGAGGAGCAGGAAAAAAGCAAAAAATTTCAGAATTGCACCTTGCAATGCGGAGAAATTACTGTTTGTGCATTTACAATATTCATTGATTTTTGCAATTGAAAAACGTCCAGAAATGATTGAAGCTACTGACTGAATGAAAGGAGCTGGCTTCTCACTCTCTTTGAATCTTCTTTATCATGCTAAGAGGAGCAGGAAAAAGCAAAAAATTTCAGAATTGCACCTTGCAATGCGGAGAAATTACTGTTTGTGCATTTACAATATTCATTGATTTTTGCCATTGAAAAACGTCCAGAAATGATTGAAGCTACTGACTGAATGAAAGGAGCTGGCATCTCACTCTCTTTGAATCTTGTTTATCATGCTAAGAGGAGCAGGAAAAAGCAAAAAATTTCAGAATTGCACCTTGCAATGCGGAGAAATTACTGTTTGTGCATTTAGAATATTCATTGATTTTTGCCATTGAAAAACGTCCAGAAATGATTGAAGGTACTGACTGAATGAAAGGAGCTGGCATCTCACTCTCTTTGAATCTTCTTTATCATGCTAAGAGGAGCAGGAAAAAGCAAAAAATCTCAGAATTGCACCTTGCAATGCGGAGAAATTACTGTTTGTGCATTTACAATATTCATTGATTTTTGCCATTGAAAAACATCATGTTATTCATATACCAGAAATGATTGAAGCTACTGACTGAATGAAAGGAGCTGGCATCTCACTCTCTTTGAATCTTCTTTATCATGCTAAGAGGAGCAGGAAAAAGTAAAAAATTTCAGAATTGCACCTTGCAATGCGGAGAAATTACTGTTTGTGCATTTACAATATTCAATGATTTTTGCCATTGAAAAACGTCCAGAAATGATTGAAGCTACTGACTGAATGAAAGGAGCTGGCATCTCACTCTCTTTGAATCTTCTTTATCATGCTAAGAGGAGCAGGATAAAGCAAAAAATTTCAGAATTGCACCTTGCAATGCGGAGAAATTACTGTTTGTGCATTTACAATATTCATTGATTTTTGCCATTGAAAAACATCATGTTATTCATATACCAGAAATGTTTGAAGCTACTGACTGAATGAAAGGAGCTGGCATCTCACTCTCCTTGAATCTTCTTTATCATGCTAAGAGGAGCAGGAAAAAGCAAAAAATTTCAGAATTGCACCTTGCAATGCGGAGAAATTACTGTTTGTGCATTTACAATATTCATTGATTTTTGCCATTGAAAAACATCATGTTATTCATATACCAGAAAGGTTTGAAGCTACTGACTGAATGAAAGGAGCTGGCATCTCACTCTCTTTGAATCTTCTTTATCATGCTAAGAGGAGCAGGAAAAAGCAAAAAATTTCAGAATTGCACCTTGCAATGCGGAGAAATTACTGTTTGTGCATTTACAATATTCATTGATTTTTGCCATTGAAAAACATCACGTTATTCATATACCAGAAATGATTGAAGCTACTGACTGAATGAAAGGAGCTGGCATCTCACTCTCTTTGAATCTTCTTTATCATGCTAAGAGGAGCAGGAAAAAGCAAAAAATTTCAGAGTTGCACCTTGCAATGCGGAGAAATTACTGTTTGTGCATTTACAATATTCATTGATTTTTGCAATTGAAAAACGTCCAGAAATGATTGAAGCTACTGACTGAATGAAAGGAGCTGGCATCTCACTCTCTTTGAATCTTCTTTATCATGCTAAGAGGAGCAGGAAAAAGCAAAAAATTTCAGAATTGCACCTTGCAATGCGGAGAAATTACTGTTTGTGCATTTACAATATTCATTGATTTTTGCCATTGAAAAACATCATGTTATTCATATACCAGGAATGTTTGAAGCTACTGACTGAATGAAAGGAGCTGGCATCTCACTCTCTTTGAATCTTCTTTATCATGCTAAGAGGAGCAGGAAAAAGCAAAAAATTTCAGAATTGCACCTTGCAATGCGGAGAAATTACTGTTTGTGCATTTACAATATTCATTGATTTTTGCCATTGAAAAACGTCCAGAAATGATTGAAGCTACTGACTGAATGAAAGGAGCTGGCATCTCACTCTCTTTTAATCTTGTTTATCATGCTAAGAGGAGCAGGAAAAAGCAAAAAATTTCAGAATTGCACCTTGCAATGCGGAGAAATTACTGTTTGTGCATTTACAATATTCATTGATTTTTGCCATTGAAAAACGTCCAGAAATGATTGAAGCTACTGACTGAATGAAAGGAGCTGGCATCTCACTCTCTTTGAATCTTCTTTATCATGCTAAGAGGAGCAGGAAAAAGCAAAAAATTTCAGAATTGCACCTTGCAATGCGGAGAAATTACTGTTTGTGCATTTACAATATTCATTGATTTTTGCCATTGAAAAACATCATGTTATTCATATACCAGAAATGATTGAAGCTACTGACTGAATGAAAGGAGCTGGCATCTCACTCTCTTTGAATCTTCTTTATCATGCTAAGAGGAGCAGGAAAAAGTAAAAAATTTCAGAATTGCACCTTGCAATGCGGAGAAATTACTGTTTGTGCATTTACAATATTCAATGATTTTTGCCATTGAAAAACGTCCAGAAATGATTGAAGCTACTGACTGAATGAAAGGAGCTGGCATCTCACTCTCTTTGAATCTTCTTTATCATGCTAAGAGGAGCAGGAAAAAGCAAAAAATTTCAGAATTGCACCTTGCAATGCGGAGAAATTACTGTTTGTGCATTTACAATATTCATTGATTTTTGCCATTGAAAAACATCATGTTATTCATATACCAGAAATGATTGAAGCTACTGACTGAATGAAAGGAGCTGGCATCTCACTCTCTTTGAATCTTCTTTATCATGCTAAGAGGAGCAGGAAAAAGTAAAAAATTTCAGAATTGCACCTTGCAATGCGGAGAAATTACTGTTTGTGCATTTACAATATTCAATGATTTTTGCCTTTGAAAAACGTCCAGAAATGATTGAAGCTACTGACTGAACGAAAGGAGCTGGCATCTCACTCTCTTTGAATCTTCTTTATCATGCTAAGAGGAGCAGGAAAAAGCAAAAAATTTCAGAATTGCACCTTGCAATGCGGAGAAATTACTGTTTGTGCATTTACAATATTCATTGATTTTTGCCATTGAAAAACATCATGTTATTCATATACCAGAAATGATTGATGCTACTGACTGAATGAAAGGAGCTGGCATCTCACTCTCTTTGAATCTTCTTTATCATGCTAAGAGGAGCAGGAAAAAGCAAAAAATTTCAGAATTGCACCTTGCAATGCGGAGAAATTACTGTTTGTGCATTTACAATATTCATTGATTTTTGCCATTGAAAAACATCATGTTATTCATATACCAGAAATGTTTGAAGCTACTGACTGAATGAAAGGAGCTGGCATCTCACTCTCTTTGAATCTTCTTTATCATGCTAAGAGGAGCAGGAAAAAGCAAAAAATTTCAGAATTGCACCTTGCAATGCGGAGAAATTACTGTTTGTGCATTTACAATATTCATTGATTTTTGCAATTGAAAAACGTCCAGAAATGATTGAAGCTACTGACTGAATGAAAGGAGCTGGCATCTCACTCTCTTTGAATCTTCTTTATCATGCTAAGAGGAGCAGGAAAAAGCAAAAAATTTCAGAATTGCACCTTGCAATGCGGAGAAATTACTGTTTGTGCATTTACAATATTCATTGATTTTTGCCATTGAAAAACATTATGTTATTCATATACCAGGAATGTTTGAAGCTACTGACTGAATGAAAGGAGCTGGCATCTCACTCTCTTTGAATCTTCTTTATCATGCTAAGAGGAGCAGGAAAAAGTAAAAAATTTCAGAATTGCACCTTGCAATGCGGAGAAATTACTGTTTGTGCATTTACAATATTCATTGATTTTTGCCATTGAAAAACGTCCAGAAATGATTGAAGCTATTGACTGAATGAAAGGAGCTGGCATCTCACTCTCTTTGAATCTTGTTTATCATGCTAAGAGGAGCAGGAAAAAGCAAAAAATTTCAGAATTGCACCTTGCAATGCGAAGAAATTACTGTTTGTGCATTTACAATATTCATTGATGTTTGCCATTGAAAAACGTCCAGAAATGATTGAAGCTACTGACTGAATGAAAGGAGCTGGCATCTCACTTTCTTTGAATCTTCTTTATTATGCTAAGAGGAGCAGGAAAAAGCAAAAAATTTCAGAATTGCACCTTGCAATGCGGAGAAATTACTGTTTGTGCATTTACAATATTCATTGATTTTTGCCATTGAAAAACATCATGTTATTCATATACCAGAAATGATTGAAGCTACTGACTGAATGAAAGGAGCTGGCATCTCACTCTCTTTGAATCTTCTTTATCATGCTAAGAGGAGCAGGAAAAAGTAAAAAATTTCAGAATTGCACCTTGCAATGCGGAGAAATTACTGTTTGTGCATTTACAATATTCAATGATTTTTGCCATTGAAAAACGTCCAGAAATGATTGAAGCTACTGACTGAATGAAAGGAGCTGGCATCTCACTCTCTGTGAATCTTCTTTATCATGCTAAGAGGAGCAGGAAAAAGCAAAAAACTTCAGAATTGCACCTTGCAATGCGGAGAAATTACTGTTTGTGCATTTACAATATTCATTGATTTTTGCCATTGAAAAACATCATGTTATTCATATACCAGAAATGATTGAAGCTACTGACTGAATGAAAGGAGCTGGCATCTCACTCTCTTTGAATCTTCTTTATCATGCTAAGAGGAGCAGGAAAAAGTAAAAAATTTCAGAATTGCACCTTGCAATGCGGAGAAATTACTGTTTGTGCATTTACAATATTCAATGATTTTTGCCTTTGAAAAACGTCCAGAAATGATTGAAGCTACTGACTGAACGAAAGGAGCTGGCATCTCACTCTCTTTGAATCTTCTTTATCATGCTAAGAGGAGCAGGAAAAAGCAAAAAATTTCAGAATTGCACCTTGCAATGCGGAGAAATTACTGTTTGTGCATTTACAATATTCATTGATTTTTGCCATTGAAAAACATCATGTTATTCATATACCAGAAATGTTTGAAGCTACTGACTGAATGAAAGGAGCTGGCATCTCACTCTCTTTGAATCTTCTTTATCATGCTAAGAGGAGCAGGAAAAAGTAAAAAATTTCAGAATTGCACCTTGCAATGCAGAGAAATTACTGTTTGTGCATTTACAATATTCATTGATTTTTGCCATTGAAAAACGTCCAGAAATGATTGAAGCTACTGACTGAATGAAAGGAGCTGGCATCTCACTCTCTTTGAATCTTGTTTATCATGCTAAGAGGAGCAGGAAAAAGCAAAAAATTTCAGAATTGCACCTTGCAATGCGAAGAAATTACTGTTTGTGCATTTACAATATTCATTGATGTTTGCCATTGAAAAACGTCCAGAAATGATTGAAGCTACTGACTGAATGAAAGGAGCTGGCATCTCACTTTCTTTGAATCTTCTTTATTATGCTAAGAGGAGCAGGAAAAAGCAAAAAATTTCAGAATTGCACCTTGCAATGCGGAGAAATTACTGTTTGTGCATTTACAATATTCATTGATTTTTGCCATTGAAAAACATCATGTTATTCATATACCAGAAATGATTGAAGCTACTGACTGAATGAAAGGAGCTGGCATCTCACTCTCTTTGAATCTTCTTTATCATGCTAAGAGGAGCAGGAAAAAGTAAAAAATTTCAGAATTGCACCTTGCAATGCGGAGAAATTACTGTTTGTGCATTTACAATATTCAATGATTTTTGCCATTGAAAAACGTCCAGAAATGATTGAAGCTACTGACTGAATGAAAGGAGCTGGCATCTCACTCTCTGTGAATCTTCTTTATCATGCTAAGAGGAGCAGGAAAAAGCAAAAAACTTCAGAATTGCACCTTGCAATGCGGAGAAATTACTGTTTGTGCATTTACAATATTCATTGATTTTTGCCATTGAAAAACATCATGTTATTCATATACCAGAAATGATTGAAGCTACTGACTGAATGAAAGGAGCTGGCATCTCACTCTCTTTGAATCTTCTTTATCATGCTAAGAGGAGCAGGAAAAAGTAAAAAATTTCAGAATTGCACCTTGCAATGCGGAGAAATTACTGTTTGTGCATTTACAATATTCAATGATTTTTGCCTTTGAAAAACGTCCAGAAATGATTGAAGCTACTGACTGAACGAAAGGAGCTGGCATCTCACTCTCTTTGAATCTTCTTTATCATGCTAAGAGGAGCAGGAAAAAGCAAAAAATTTCAGAATTGCACCTTGCAATGCGGAGAAATTACTGTTTGTGCATTTACAATATTCATTGATTTTTGCCATTGAAAAACATCATGTTATTCATATACCAGAAATGTTTGAAGCTACTGACTGAATGAAAGGAGCTGGCATCTCACTCTCTTTGAATCTTCTTTATCATGCTAAGAGGAGCAGGAAAAAGAAAAAATTTCAGAATTGCACCTTGCAATGCGGAGAAATTACTGTTTGTGCATTTACAATATTCATTGATTTTTGCCATTGAAAAACGTCCAGAAATGATTGAAGCTACTGACTGAATGAAAGCAGCTGGCATCTCACTCTGAATTTTCTTTATCATGCTAAGAGGAGCAGGAAAAAGCAAAAAATTTCAGAATTGCACCTTGCAATGCGGAGAAATTACTGTTTGTGCATTTACAATATTCATTGATTTTTGCCATTGAAAAACGTCCAGAAATGATTGAAGCTACTGACTGAATGAAAGGAGCTGGCATCTCACTCTCTTTGAATCGTCTTTATCATGCTAAGAGGAGCAGGAAAAAGCAAAAAATTTCAGAATTGCACCTTGCAATGCGGAGAAATTACTGTTTGTGCATTTACAATATTCATTGATTTTTGCCATTGAAAAACATCATGTTATTCATATACCAGAAATGTTTGAAGCTACTGACTGAATGAAAGGAGCTGGCATCTCACTCTCTTTGAATCTTCTTTATCATGCTAAGAGGAGCAGGAAAAAGCAAAAAATTTCAGAATTGCACCTTGCAATGCGGAGAAATTACTGTTTGTGCATTTACAATATTCATTGATTTTTGCCATTGAAAAACATCATGTTATTCATATACCAGAAATGTTTGAAGCTGCTGACTGAATGAAAGGAGCTGGCATCTCACTCTCTTTGAATCTTCTTTATCATGCTTGGATTAGCAGGAAAAAGCAAAAAATTTCAGAATTGCACCTTGCAATGTGGAGATATTACTGTTTGTGCATTTACAATATTCATTGATTTTTGCCATTGAAAAACATGTTTTTCATATACCAGAAATGTTTGAAGCTACTGACTGAATGAAAGGAGCTGGCATCTCACTCTCTTTGAATCTTCTTTATCATGCTAGGATTAACAGGAAAAAGCAAAAAATTTCAGAATTGCACCTTGCAATGTGGAGATATTACTGTTTGTGCATTTACAATATTCATTGATTTTTGCCATTGAAAAACGTCCAGAAATGATTGAAGCTACTGACTGAATGAAAGCAGCTGGCATCTCACTGAATTTTCTTTATCATGCTAAGAGGAGCAGGAAAAAGCAAAAAATTTCAGAATTGCACCTTGCAATGCGGAGAAATTACTGTTTGTGCATTTACAATATTCATTGATTTTTGCCATTGAAAAACGTCCAGAAATGATTGAAGCTACTGACTGAATGAAAGGAGCTGGCATCTCACTCTCTTTGAATTGTCTTTATCATGCTAAGAGGAGCAGGAAAAAGCAAAAAATTTCAGAATTGCACATTGCAATGCGGAGAAATTACTGTTTGTGCATTTACAATATTCATTGATTTTTGCCATTGAAAAACATCATGTTATTCATATACCAGAAATGTTTGAAGCTACTGACTGAATGAAAGGAGCTGGCATCTCACTCTCTTTGAATCTTCTTTATCATGCTAAGAGGAGCAGGAAAAAGCAAAAAATTTCAGAATTGCACCTTGCAATGCGGAGAAATTACTGTTTGTGCATTTACAATATTCATTGATTTTTGCCATTGAAAAACATCATGTTATTCATATACCAGAAATGTTTGAAGCTACTGACTGAATGAAAGGAGCTGGCATCTCACTCTCTTTGAATCTTCTTTATCATGCTTGGATTAGCAGGAAAAAGCAAAAAATTTCAGAATTGCACCTTGCAATGTGGAGATATTACTGTTTGTGCATTTACAATATTCATTGATTTTTGCCATTGAAAAACATGTTTTTCATATACCAGAAATGTTTGAAGCTACTGACTGAATGAAAGGAGCTGGCATCTCACTCTCTTTGAATCTTCTTTATCATGCTAGGATTAGCAGGAAAAAGCAAAAAATTTCAGAATTGCACCTTGCAATGTGGAGATATTACTGTTTGTGCATTTACAATATTCATTGATTTTTGCCATTGAAAAACATGTTTTTCATATACCAGAAATGTTTGAAGCTACTGACTGAATGAAAGGAGCTGGCATCTCACTCTCTTTGAATCTTCTTTATCATGCTAGGATTAACAGGAAAAAGCAAAAAATTTCAGAATTGCACCTTGCAATGTGGAGATATTACTGTTTGTGCATTTACAATATTCATTGATTTTTGCCATTGAAAAACGTCCAGAAATGTTTGAAGCTACTGACTGAATGAAAGGAGCTGGCATCTCACTCTCTTTGAATCTTCTTTATCATGCTAGGATTAGCAGGAAAAAGCAAAAAATTTCAGAATTGCACCTTGCAATGTGGAGATATTGCTGTTTGTGCATTTACAATATTCATTGATTTTTGCCATTGAAAAACATGTTTTTCATATACAAGAAATGTTTGAAGCTACTGACTGAATGAAAGGAGCTGGCATCTCACTCTCTTTGAATCTTCTTTATCATGCTAGGATTAGCAGGAAAAAGCAAAAAATTTCAGAATTGCACCTTGCAATGTGGAGATATTACTGTTTGTGCATTTACAATATTCATTGATTTTTGCCATTGAAAAACGTCCAGAAATGTTTGAAGCTACTGACTGAATGAAAGGAGCTGGCATCTCACTCTCTTTGAATCTTCTTTATCATGCTAGGATTAGCAGGAAAAAGCAAAAAATTTCAGAATTGCACCTTGCAATGTGGAGATATTACTGTTTGTGCATTTACAATATTCATTGATTTTTGCCATTGAAAAACATGTTTCTCATATACCAGAAATGTTTGAAGCTACTGACGGAATGAAAGGAGCTGGCATCTCACTCTCTTTGAATCTTCTTTATCATGCTAGGATTAGCAGGAAAAAGCAAAAAATTTCAGAATTGCACCTTGCAATGTGGAGATATTACTGTTTGTGCATTTACAATATTCATTGATTTTTGCCATTGAAAAACATGTTTTTCATATACCAGAAATGTTTGAAGCTACTGACTGAATGAAAGGAGCTGGCATCTCACTGTCTTTGAATCTTCTTTATCATGCTAGGATTAACAGGAAAAAGCAAAAAATTTCAGAATTGCACCTTGCAATGTGGAGATATTACTGTTTGTGCATTTACAATATTCATTGATTTTGCCATTGAAAAACGTCCAGAAATGTTTGAAGCTACTGACTGAATGAAAGGAGCTGGCATCTCACTCTCTTTAAATCTTCTTTATCATGCTAGGATTAGCAGGAAAAAGCAAAAAAATTTCAGAATTGCACCTTGCAATGTGGAGATATTACTGTTTGTGCATTTACAATATTCATTGATTTTTGCCATTGAAAAACATGTTTTTCATATACCAGAAATGTTTGAAGCTACTGACTGAATGAAAGGAGCTGGCATCTCACTCTCTTTGAATCTTCTTTATCATGCTAGGATAAGCAGGAAAAAGCAAAAAATTTCAGAATTGCACCTTGCAATGTGGAGATATTACTGTTTGTGCATTTACAATATTCATTGATTTTTGCCATTGAAAAACATGTTTTTCATATACCAGAAATGTTTGAAGCTACTGACTTGAATGAAAGGAGCTGGCATCTCACTCTCTTTGAATCTTCTTTATCATGCTAGGATTAACAGGAAAAAGCAAAAAATTTCAGAATTGCACCTTGCAATGTGGAGATATTACTGTTTGTGCATTTACAATATTCATTTATTTTTGCCATTGAAAAACGTCCAGAAATGTTTGAAGCTACTGACTGAATGAAAGGAGCTGGTATCTCACTCTCTTTGAATCTTCTTTATCATGCTAGGATTAGCAGGAAAAAGCAAAAAATTTCAGAATTGCACCTTGCAATGTGGAGATATTACTGTTTGTGCATTTACAATATTCATTGATTTTTGCCATTGAAAAACATGTTTTTCATATACAAGAAATGTTTGAAGCTACTGACTGAATGAAAGGAGCTGGCATCTCACTCTCTTTGAATCTTCTTTATCATGCTAGGATTAGCAGGAAAAAGCAAAAAATTTCAGAATTGCACCTTGCAATGTGGAGATATTACTGTTTGTGCATTTACAATATTCATTGATTTTTGCCATTGAAAAACGTCCAGAAATGTTTGAAGCTACTGACTGAATGAAATTAGCTGGCATCTCACTCTCTTTGAATCTTCTTTATCATGCTAGGATTAGCAGGAAAAAGCAAAAAATTTCAGAATTGCACCTTGCAATGTGGAGATATTACTGTTTGTGCATTTACAATATTCATTGATTTTGCCATTGAAAAACGTCCAGAAATGTTTGAAGCTACTGACTGAATGAAAGGAGCTGGCATCTCACTCTCTTTGAATCTTCTTTATCATGCTAGGATTAGCAGGAAAAAGCAAAAAATTTCAGAATTGCACCTTGCAATGTGGAGATATTACTGTTTGTGCATTTACAATATTCATTGATTTTTGCCATTGAAAAACATGTTTTTCATATACCAGAAATGCTTGAAGCTACTGACGGAATGAAAGGAGCTGGCATCTCACTCTCTTTGAATCTTCTTTATCATGCTAGGATTAGCAGGAAAAAGCAAAAAATTTCAGAATTGCACCTTGCAATGTGGAGATATTACTGTTTGTGCATTTACAATATTCATTGATTTTTGCCATTGAAAAACATGTTTTTCATATACCAGAAATGTTTGAAGCTACTGACTGAATGAAAGGAGCTGGCATCTCACTGTCTTTGAATCTTCTTTATCATGCTAGGATTAACAGGAAAAAGCAAAAAATTTCAGAATTGCACCCTGCAATGTGGAGATATTACTGTTTGTGCATTTACAATATTCATTGATTTTGCCATTGAAAAACGTCCAGAAATGTTTGAAGCTACTGACTGAATGAAAGGAGCTGGCATCTCACTCTCTTTGAATCTTCTTTATCATGCTAGGATAAGCAGGAAAAAGCAAAAAATTTCAGAATTGCACCTTGCAATGTGGAGATATTACTGTTTGTGCATTTACAATATTCATTGATTTTTGCCATTGAAAAACATGTTTTTCATATACCAGAAATGTTTGAAGCTACTGACGGAATGAAAGGAGCTGGCATCTCACTCTCTTTGAATCTTCTTTATCATGCTAGGATTAGCAGGAAAAAGCAAAAAATTTCAGAATTGCACCTTGCAATGTGGAGATATTACTGTTTGTGCATTTACAATATTCATTGATTTTTGCCATTGAAAAACATGTTTTTCATATACCAGAAATGTTTGAAGCTACTGACTGAATGAAAGGAGCTGGCATCTCACTGTCTTTGAATCTTCTTTATCATGCTAGGATTAACAGGAAAAAGCAAAAAATTTCAGAATTGCACCTTGCAATGTGGAGATATTACTGTTTGTGCATTTACAATATTCATTGATTTTGCCATTGAAAAACGTCCAGAAATGTTTGAAGCTACTGACTGAATGAAAGGAGCTGGCATCTCACTCTCTTTGAATCTTCTTTATCATGCTAGGATTAGCAGGAAAAAGCAAAAAAATTTCAGAATTGCACCCTGCAATGTGGAGATATTACTGTTTGTGCATTTACAATATTCATTGATTTTTGCCATTGAAAAACATGTTTTTCATATACCAGAAATGTTTGAAGCTACTGACTGAATGAAAGGAGCTGGCATCTCACTCTCTTTGAATCTTCTTTATCATGCTAGGATAAGCAGGAAAAAGCAAAAAATTTCAGAATTGCACCTTGCAATGTGGAGATATTACTGTTTGTGCATTTACAATATTCATTGATTTTTGCCATTGAAAAACATGTTTTTCATATACCAGAAATGTTTGAAGCTACTGACTTGAATGAAAGGAGCTGGCATCTCACTCTCTTTGAATCTTCTTTATCATGCTAGGATTAACAGGAAAAAGCAAAAAATTTCAGAATTGCGCATTGCAATGTGGAGATATTACTGTTTGTGCATTTACAATATTCATTGATTTTTGCCATTGAAAAACGTCCAGAAATGTTTGAAGCTACTGACTGAATGAAAGGAGCTGGTATCTCACTCTCTTTGAATCTTCTTTATCATGCTAGGATTAGCAGGAAAAAGCAAAAAATTTCAGAATTGCACCTTGCAATGTGGAGATATTACTGTTTATGCATTTACAATATTCATTGATTTTTGCCATTGAAAAACATGTTTTTCATATACAAGAAATGTTTGAAGCTACTGACTGAATGAAAGGAGCTGGCATCTCACTCTCTTTGAATCTTCTTTATCATGCTAGGATTAGCAGGAAAAAGCAAAAAATTTCAGAATTGCACCTTGCAATGTGGAGATATTACTGTTTGTGCATTTACAATATTCATTGATTTTTGCCATTGAAAAACGTCCAGAAATGTTTGAAGCTACTGACTGAATGAAATTAGCTGGCATCTCACTCTCTTTGAATCTTCTTTATCATGCTAGGATTAGCAGGAAAAAGCAAAAAATTTCAGAATTGCACCTTGCAATGTGGAGATATTACTGTTTGTGCATTTACAATATTCATTGATTTTTGCCATTGAAAAACATGTTTTTCATATACCAGAAATGTTTGAAGCTACTGACTGAATGAAAGGAGCTGGTATCTCACTCTCTTTGAATCTTCTTTATCATGCTAGGATTAACAGGAAAAAGCAAAAAATTTCAGAATTGCACCTTGCAATGTGGAGATATTACTGTTTGTGCATTTACAATATTCATTGATTTTTGCCATTGAAAAACGTCCAGAAATGTTTGAAGCTACTGACTGAATGAAAGGAGCTGGCATCTCACTCTCTTTGAATCTTCTTTATCATGCTAGGATTAACAGGAAAAAGCTAAAAATTTCAGAATTGCACCTTGCAATGTGGAGATATTACTGTTTGTGCATTTACAATATTCATTGATTTTTGCCATTGAAAAACATGTTTTTCATATACCAGAAATGTTTGAAGCTACTGACTGAATGAAAGGAGCTGGCATCTCACTCTCTTTGAATCTTCTTTATCATGCTAGGATTAGCAGGAAAAAGCAAAAAATTTCAGAATTGCACCTTGCAATGTGGAGATATTACTGTTTGTGCATTTACAATATTCATTGATTTTTGCCATTGAAAAACATGTTTTTCATATACCAGAAATGTTTGAAGCTACTGACTGAATGAAAGGAGCTGGCATCTCACTCTCTTTGAATCTTCTTTATCATGCTAGGATTAGCAGGAAAAAGCAAAAAATTTCAGAATTGCACCTTGCAATGTGGAGATATTACTGTTTGTGCATTTACAATATTCATTGATTTTTGCCATTGAAAAACATGTTTTTCATATACCAGAAATGTTTGAAGCTACTGACTGAATGAAAGGAGCTGGCATCTCACTCTCTTTGAATCTTCTTTATCATGCTAGGATTAGCAGGAAAAAGCAAAAAATTTCAGAATTGCACCTTGCAATGTGGAGATATTACTGTTTGTGCATTTACAATATTCATTGATTTTTGCCATTGAAAAACATGTTTTTCATATACCAGAAATGTTTGAAGCTACTGACTGAATGAAAGGAGCTGGCATCTCACTCTCTTTGAATCTTCTTTATCATGCTAGGATTAACAGGAAAAAACAAAAAATTTCAGAATTGCACCTTGCAATGTGGAGATATTACTGTTTGTGCATTTACAATATTCATTGATTTTTGCCATTGAAAAACATGTTTTTCATATACCAGAAATGTTTGAAGCTACTGACTGAATGAAAGGAGCTGGCATCTCACTCTCTTTGAATCTTCTTTATCATGCTAGGATTAACAGGAAAAAGCAAAAAATTTCAGAATTGCACCTTGCAATGTGGAGATATTACTGTTTGTGCATTTACAATATTCATTGATTTTTGCCATTGAAAAACGTCCAGAAATGTTTGAAGCTACTGACTGAATGAAAGGAGCTGGCATCTCACTCTCTTTGAATCTTCTTTATCATGCTAGGATTAGCAGGAAAAAGCAAAAAATTTCAGAATTGCACCTTGCAATGTGGAGATATTACTGTTTGTGCATTTACAATATTCATTGATTTTTGCCATTGAAAAACGTCCAGAAATGTTTGAAGCTACTGACTGAATGAAAGGAGCTGGCATCTCACTCTCTTTGAATCTTCTTTATCATGCTAGGATTAGCAGGAAAAAGCAAAAAATTTCAGAATTGCACCTTGCAATGTGGAGATATTACTGTTTGTGCATTTACAATATTCATTGATTTTTGCCATTGAAAAACATGTTTTTCATATACCAGAAATGTTTGAAGCTACTGACTGAATGAAAGGAGCTGGCATCTCACTCTCTTTGAATCTTCTTTATCATGCTAAGAGGAGCAGGAAAAAGCAAAAAATTTCAGAATTGCACCTTGCAATGCGGAGAAATTACTGTTTGTGCTTTTACAATATTCATTGATTTTTGCCATTGAAAAACATCATGTTATTCATATACCAGAAATGTTTGAAGCTACTGACTGAATGAAAGGAGCTGGCATCTCACTCTCTTTGAATCTTCTTTATCATGCTAAGAGGAGCAGGAAAAAGCAAAAAATTTCAGAATTGCACCTTGCAATGCGGAGAAATTACTGTTTGTGCATTTACAATATTCATTGATTTTTGCCATTGAAAAACGTCCAGAAATGATTGAAGCTACTGACTGAATGAAAGGAGCTGGCATCTCACTCTCTTTGAATCTTCTTTATCATGCTAAGAGGAGCAGGAAAAAGCAAAAAATTTCAGAATTGCACCTTGCAATGCGGAGAAATTACTGTTTGTGCATTTACAATATTCATTGATTTTTGCCATTGAAAAACGTCCAGAAATGATTGAAGCTACTGACTGAATGAAAGGAGCTGGCATCTCACTCTCTTTGAATCTTCTTTATCATGCTAAGAGGAGCAGGAAAAAGCAAAAAATTTCAGAATTGCAACTTGCAATGCGGAGAAATTACTGTTTGTGCATTTACAATATTCATTGATTTTTGCCATTGAAAAACATCATGTTATTCATATACCAGAAATGATTGAAGCTACTGACTGAATGAAAGGAGCTGGCATCTCACTCTCTTTGAATCTTCTTTATCATGCTAAGAGGAGCAGGAAAAAGCAAAAAATTTCAGAATTGCACCTTGCAATGCGGAGAAATTACTGTTTGTGCATTTACAATATTCATTGATTTTTGCCATTGAAAAACATCATGTTATTCATATACCAGAAATGATTGAAGCTACTGACTGAATGAAAGGAGCTGGCATCTCACTCTCTTTGAATCTTCTTTATCATGCTAAGAGGAGCAGGAAAAAGCAAAAAATTTCAGAATTGCAACTTGCAATGCGGAGAAATTACTGTTTGTGCATTTACAATATTCATTGATTTTTGCCATTGAAAAACGTCCAGAAATGACTGAAGCTACTGACTGAATGAAAGGAGCTGGCATCTCACTCTCTTTGAATCTTCTTTATCATGCTAAGAGGAGCAGGAAAAAGCAAAAAATTTCAGAATTGCACCTTGCAATGCGGAGAAATTACTGTTTGTGCATTTACAATATTCATTGATTTTTGCCATTGAAAAACATCATGTTATTCATATACCAGAAATGATTGAAGCTACTGACTGAATGAAAGGAGCTGGCATCTCACTCTCTTTGAATCTTCTTTATCATGCTAAGAGGAGCAGGAAAAAGTAAAAAATTTCAGAATTGCACCTTGCAATGCGGAGAAATTACTGTTTGTGCATTTACAATATTCAATGATTTTTGCCATTGAAAAACGTCCAGAAATGATTGAAGCTACTGACTGAATGAAAGGAGCTGGCATCTCACTCTCTGTGAATCTTCTTTATCATGCTAAGAGGAGCAGGAAAAAGCAAAAAACTTCAGAATTGCACCTTGCAATGCGGAGAAATTACTGTTTGTGCATTTACAATATTCATTGATTTTTGCCATTGAAAAACATCATGTTATTCATATACCAGAAATGATTGAAGCTACTGACTGAATGAAAGGAGCTGGCATCTCACTCTCTTTGAATCTTCTTTATCATGCTAAGAGGAGCAGGAAAAAGTAAAAAATTTCAGAATTGCACCTTGCAATGCGGAGAAATTACTGTTTGTGCATTTACAATATTCAATGATTTTTGCCTTTGAAAAACGTCCAGAAATGATTGAAGCTACTGACTGAACGAAAGGAGCTGGCATCTCACTCTCTTTGAATCTTCTTTATCATGCTAAGAGGAGCAGGAAAAAGCAAAAAATTTCAGAATTGCACCTTGCAATGCGGAGAAATTACTGTTTGTGCATTTACAATATTCATTGATTTTTGCCATTGAAAAACATCATGTTATTCATATACCAGAAATGTTTGAAGCTACTGACTGAATGAAAGGAGCTGGCATCTCACTCTCTTTGAATCTTCTTTATCATGCTAAGAGGAGCAGGAAAAAGAAAAAATTTCAGAATTGCACCTTGCAATGCGGAGAAATTACTGTTTGTGCATTTACAATATTCATTGATTTTTGCCATTGAAAAACGTCCAGAAATGATTGAAGCTACTGACTGAATGAAAGCAGCTGGCATCTCACTCTGAATTTTCTTTATCATGCTAAGAGGAGCAGGAAAAAGCAAAAAATTTCAGAATTGCACCTTGCAATGCGGAGAAATTACTGTTTGTGCATTTACAATATTCATTGATTTTTGCCATTGAAAAACGTCCAGAAATGATTGAAGCTACTGACTGAATGAAAGGAGCTGGCATCTCACTCTCTTTGAATCGTCTTTATCATGCTAAGAGGAGCAGGAAAAAGCAAAAAATTTCAGAATTGCACCTTGCAATGCGGAGAAATTACTGTTTGTGCATTTACAATATTCATTGATTTTTGCCATTGAAAAACATCATGTTATTCATATACCAGAAA
Organism: Phyllobates terribilis; assembly: GCF_046119375.1. Taxonomy (NCBI): domain Eukaryota; kingdom Metazoa; phylum Chordata; class Amphibia; order Anura; family Dendrobatidae; genus Phyllobates; species Phyllobates terribilis. Next base: position 26,103 of record NW_027365141.1, on the reverse strand, counting down.
TGTTTGAAGCTACTGACTGAATGAAAGGAGCTGGCATCTCACTCTCTTTGAATCTTCTTTATCATGCTAAGAGGAGCAGGAAAAAGCAAAAAATTTCAGAATTGCACCTTGCAATGCGGAGAAATTACTGTTTGTGCATTTACAATATTCATTGATTTTTGCCATTGAAAAACATCATGTTATTCATATACCAGAAATGTTTGAAGCTGCTGACTGAATGAAAGGAGCTGGCATCTCACTCTCTTTGAATCTTCTTTATCATGCTTGGATTAGCAGGAAAAAGCAAAAAATTTCAGAATTGCACCTTGCAATGTGGAGATATTACTGTTTGTGCATTTACAATATTCATTGATTTTTGCCATTGAAAAACATGTTTTTCATATACCAGAAATGTTTGAAGCTACTGACTGAATGAAAGGAGCTGGCATCTCACTCTCTTTGAATCTTCTTTATCATGCTAGGATTAACAGGAAAAAGCAAAAAATTTCAGAATTGCACCTTGCAATGTGGAGATATTACTGTTTGTGCATTTACAATATTCATTGATTTTTGCCATTGAAAAACGTCCAGAAATGATTGAAGCTACTGACTGAATGAAAGCAGCTGGCATCTCACTGAATTTTCTTTATCATGCTAAGAGGAGCAGGAAAAAGCAAAAAATTTCAGAATTGCACCTTGCAATGCGGAGAAATTACTGTTTGTGCATTTACAATATTCATTGATTTTTGCCATTGAAAAACGTCCAGAAATGATTGAAGCTACTGACTGAATGAAAGGAGCTGGCATCTCACTCTCTTTGAATTGTCTTTATCATGCTAAGAGGAGCAGGAAAAAGCAAAAAATTTCAGAATTGCACATTGCAATGCGGAGAAATTACTGTTTGTGCATTTACAATATTCATTGATTTTTGCCATTGAAAAACATCATGTTATTCATATACCAGAAATGTTTGAAGCTACTGACTGAATGAAAGGAGCTGGCATCTCACTCTCTTTGAATCTTCTTTATCATGCTAAGAGGAGCAGGAAAAAGCAAAAAATTTCAGAATTGCACCTTGCAATGCGGAGAAATTACTGTTTGTGCATTTACAATATTCATTGATTTTTGCCATTGAAAAACATCATGTTATTCATATACCAGAAATGTTTGAAGCTACTGACTGAATGAAAGGAGCTGGCATCTCACTCTCTTTGAATCTTCTTTATCATGCTTGGATTAGCAGGAAAAAGCAAAAAATTTCAGAATTGCACCTTGCAATGTGGAGATATTACTGTTTGTGCATTTACAATATTCATTGATTTTTGCCATTGAAAAACATGTTTTTCATATACCAGAAATGTTTGAAGCTACTGACTGAATGAAAGGAGCTGGCATCTCACTCTCTTTGAATCTTCTTTATCATGCTAGGATTAGCAGGAAAAAGCAAAAAATTTCAGAATTGCACCTTGCAATGTGGAGATATTACTGTTTGTGCATTTACAATATTCATTGATTTTTGCCATTGAAAAACATGTTTTTCATATACCAGAAATGTTTGAAGCTACTGACTGAATGAAAGGAGCTGGCATCTCACTCTCTTTGAATCTTCTTTATCATGCTAGGATTAACAGGAAAAAGCAAAAAATTTCAGAATTGCACCTTGCAATGTGGAGATATTACTGTTTGTGCATTTACAATATTCATTGATTTTTGCCATTGAAAAACGTCCAGAAATGTTTGAAGCTACTGACTGAATGAAAGGAGCTGGCATCTCACTCTCTTTGAATCTTCTTTATCATGCTAGGATTAGCAGGAAAAAGCAAAAAATTTCAGAATTGCACCTTGCAATGTGGAGATATTGCTGTTTGTGCATTTACAATATTCATTGATTTTTGCCATTGAAAAACATGTTTTTCATATACAAGAAATGTTTGAAGCTACTGACTGAATGAAAGGAGCTGGCATCTCACTCTCTTTGAATCTTCTTTATCATGCTAGGATTAGCAGGAAAAAGCAAAAAATTTCAGAATTGCACCTTGCAATGTGGAGATATTACTGTTTGTGCATTTACAATATTCATTGATTTTTGCCATTGAAAAACGTCCAGAAATGTTTGAAGCTACTGACTGAATGAAAGGAGCTGGCATCTCACTCTCTTTGAATCTTCTTTATCATGCTAGGATTAGCAGGAAAAAGCAAAAAATTTCAGAATTGCACCTTGCAATGTGGAGATATTACTGTTTGTGCATTTACAATATTCATTGATTTTTGCCATTGAAAAACATGTTTCTCATATACCAGAAATGTTTGAAGCTACTGACGGAATGAAAGGAGCTGGCATCTCACTCTCTTTGAATCTTCTTTATCATGCTAGGATTAGCAGGAAAAAGCAAAAAATTTCAGAATTGCACCTTGCAATGTGGAGATATTACTGTTTGTGCATTTACAATATTCATTGATTTTTGCCATTGAAAAACATGTTTTTCATATACCAGAAATGTTTGAAGCTACTGACTGAATGAAAGGAGCTGGCATCTCACTGTCTTTGAATCTTCTTTATCATGCTAGGATTAACAGGAAAAAGCAAAAAATTTCAGAATTGCACCTTGCAATGTGGAGATATTACTGTTTGTGCATTTACAATATTCATTGATTTTGCCATTGAAAAACGTCCAGAAATGTTTGAAGCTACTGACTGAATGAAAGGAGCTGGCATCTCACTCTCTTTAAATCTTCTTTATCATGCTAGGATTAGCAGGAAAAAGCAAAAAAATTTCAGAATTGCACCTTGCAATGTGGAGATATTACTGTTTGTGCATTTACAATATTCATTGATTTTTGCCATTGAAAAACATGTTTTTCATATACCAGAAATGTTTGAAGCTACTGACTGAATGAAAGGAGCTGGCATCTCACTCTCTTTGAATCTTCTTTATCATGCTAGGATAAGCAGGAAAAAGCAAAAAATTTCAGAATTGCACCTTGCAATGTGGAGATATTACTGTTTGTGCATTTACAATATTCATTGATTTTTGCCATTGAAAAACATGTTTTTCATATACCAGAAATGTTTGAAGCTACTGACTTGAATGAAAGGAGCTGGCATCTCACTCTCTTTGAATCTTCTTTATCATGCTAGGATTAACAGGAAAAAGCAAAAAATTTCAGAATTGCACCTTGCAATGTGGAGATATTACTGTTTGTGCATTTACAATATTCATTTATTTTTGCCATTGAAAAACGTCCAGAAATGTTTGAAGCTACTGACTGAATGAAAGGAGCTGGTATCTCACTCTCTTTGAATCTTCTTTATCATGCTAGGATTAGCAGGAAAAAGCAAAAAATTTCAGAATTGCACCTTGCAATGTGGAGATATTACTGTTTGTGCATTTACAATATTCATTGATTTTTGCCATTGAAAAACATGTTTTTCATATACAAGAAATGTTTGAAGCTACTGACTGAATGAAAGGAGCTGGCATCTCACTCTCTTTGAATCTTCTTTATCATGCTAGGATTAGCAGGAAAAAGCAAAAAATTTCAGAATTGCACCTTGCAATGTGGAGATATTACTGTTTGTGCATTTACAATATTCATTGATTTTTGCCATTGAAAAACGTCCAGAAATGTTTGAAGCTACTGACTGAATGAAATTAGCTGGCATCTCACTCTCTTTGAATCTTCTTTATCATGCTAGGATTAGCAGGAAAAAGCAAAAAATTTCAGAATTGCACCTTGCAATGTGGAGATATTACTGTTTGTGCATTTACAATATTCATTGATTTTGCCATTGAAAAACGTCCAGAAATGTTTGAAGCTACTGACTGAATGAAAGGAGCTGGCATCTCACTCTCTTTGAATCTTCTTTATCATGCTAGGATTAGCAGGAAAAAGCAAAAAATTTCAGAATTGCACCTTGCAATGTGGAGATATTACTGTTTGTGCATTTACAATATTCATTGATTTTTGCCATTGAAAAACATGTTTTTCATATACCAGAAATGCTTGAAGCTACTGACGGAATGAAAGGAGCTGGCATCTCACTCTCTTTGAATCTTCTTTATCATGCTAGGATTAGCAGGAAAAAGCAAAAAATTTCAGAATTGCACCTTGCAATGTGGAGATATTACTGTTTGTGCATTTACAATATTCATTGATTTTTGCCATTGAAAAACATGTTTTTCATATACCAGAAATGTTTGAAGCTACTGACTGAATGAAAGGAGCTGGCATCTCACTGTCTTTGAATCTTCTTTATCATGCTAGGATTAACAGGAAAAAGCAAAAAATTTCAGAATTGCACCCTGCAATGTGGAGATATTACTGTTTGTGCATTTACAATATTCATTGATTTTGCCATTGAAAAACGTCCAGAAATGTTTGAAGCTACTGACTGAATGAAAGGAGCTGGCATCTCACTCTCTTTGAATCTTCTTTATCATGCTAGGATAAGCAGGAAAAAGCAAAAAATTTCAGAATTGCACCTTGCAATGTGGAGATATTACTGTTTGTGCATTTACAATATTCATTGATTTTTGCCATTGAAAAACATGTTTTTCATATACCAGAAATGTTTGAAGCTACTGACGGAATGAAAGGAGCTGGCATCTCACTCTCTTTGAATCTTCTTTATCATGCTAGGATTAGCAGGAAAAAGCAAAAAATTTCAGAATTGCACCTTGCAATGTGGAGATATTACTGTTTGTGCATTTACAATATTCATTGATTTTTGCCATTGAAAAACATGTTTTTCATATACCAGAAATGTTTGAAGCTACTGACTGAATGAAAGGAGCTGGCATCTCACTGTCTTTGAATCTTCTTTATCATGCTAGGATTAACAGGAAAAAGCAAAAAATTTCAGAATTGCACCTTGCAATGTGGAGATATTACTGTTTGTGCATTTACAATATTCATTGATTTTGCCATTGAAAAACGTCCAGAAATGTTTGAAGCTACTGACTGAATGAAAGGAGCTGGCATCTCACTCTCTTTGAATCTTCTTTATCATGCTAGGATTAGCAGGAAAAAGCAAAAAAATTTCAGAATTGCACCCTGCAATGTGGAGATATTACTGTTTGTGCATTTACAATATTCATTGATTTTTGCCATTGAAAAACATGTTTTTCATATACCAGAAATGTTTGAAGCTACTGACTGAATGAAAGGAGCTGGCATCTCACTCTCTTTGAATCTTCTTTATCATGCTAGGATAAGCAGGAAAAAGCAAAAAATTTCAGAATTGCACCTTGCAATGTGGAGATATTACTGTTTGTGCATTTACAATATTCATTGATTTTTGCCATTGAAAAACATGTTTTTCATATACCAGAAATGTTTGAAGCTACTGACTTGAATGAAAGGAGCTGGCATCTCACTCTCTTTGAATCTTCTTTATCATGCTAGGATTAACAGGAAAAAGCAAAAAATTTCAGAATTGCGCATTGCAATGTGGAGATATTACTGTTTGTGCATTTACAATATTCATTGATTTTTGCCATTGAAAAACGTCCAGAAATGTTTGAAGCTACTGACTGAATGAAAGGAGCTGGTATCTCACTCTCTTTGAATCTTCTTTATCATGCTAGGATTAGCAGGAAAAAGCAAAAAATTTCAGAATTGCACCTTGCAATGTGGAGATATTACTGTTTATGCATTTACAATATTCATTGATTTTTGCCATTGAAAAACATGTTTTTCATATACAAGAAATGTTTGAAGCTACTGACTGAATGAAAGGAGCTGGCATCTCACTCTCTTTGAATCTTCTTTATCATGCTAGGATTAGCAGGAAAAAGCAAAAAATTTCAGAATTGCACCTTGCAATGTGGAGATATTACTGTTTGTGCATTTACAATATTCATTGATTTTTGCCATTGAAAAACGTCCAGAAATGTTTGAAGCTACTGACTGAATGAAATTAGCTGGCATCTCACTCTCTTTGAATCTTCTTTATCATGCTAGGATTAGCAGGAAAAAGCAAAAAATTTCAGAATTGCACCTTGCAATGTGGAGATATTACTGTTTGTGCATTTACAATATTCATTGATTTTTGCCATTGAAAAACATGTTTTTCATATACCAGAAATGTTTGAAGCTACTGACTGAATGAAAGGAGCTGGTATCTCACTCTCTTTGAATCTTCTTTATCATGCTAGGATTAACAGGAAAAAGCAAAAAATTTCAGAATTGCACCTTGCAATGTGGAGATATTACTGTTTGTGCATTTACAATATTCATTGATTTTTGCCATTGAAAAACGTCCAGAAATGTTTGAAGCTACTGACTGAATGAAAGGAGCTGGCATCTCACTCTCTTTGAATCTTCTTTATCATGCTAGGATTAACAGGAAAAAGCTAAAAATTTCAGAATTGCACCTTGCAATGTGGAGATATTACTGTTTGTGCATTTACAATATTCATTGATTTTTGCCATTGAAAAACATGTTTTTCCAATACCAGAAATGTTTGAAGCTACTGACTGAATGAAAGGAGCTGGCATCTCACTCTCTTTGAATCTTCTTTATCATGCTAGGATTAGCAGGAAAAAGCAAAAAATTTCAGAATTGCACCTTGCAATGTGGAGATATTACTGTTTGTGCATTTACAATATTCATTGATTTTTGCCATTGAAAAACATGTTTTTCATATACCAGAAATGTTTGAAGCTACTGACTGAATGAAAGGAGCTGGCATCTCACTCTCTTTGAATCTTCTTTATCATGCTAGGATTAGCAGGAAAAAGCAAAAAATTTCAGAATTGCACCTTGCAATGTGGAGATATTACTGTTTGTGCATTTACAATATTCATTGATTTTTGCCATTGAAAAACATGTTTTTCATATACCAGAAATGTTTGAAGCTACTGACTGAATGAAAGGAGCTGGCATCTCACTCTCTTTGAATCTTCTTTATCATGCTAGGATTAGCAGGAAAAAGCAAAAAATTTCAGAATTGCACCTTGCAATGTGGAGATATTACTGTTTGTGCATTTACAATATTCATTGATTTTTGCCATTGAAAAACATGTTTTTCATATACCAGAAATGTTTGAAGCTACTGACTGAATGAAAGGAGCTGGCATCTCACTCTCTTTGAATCTTCTTTATCATGCTAGGATTAACAGGAAAAAACAAAAAATTTCAGAATTGCACCTTGCAATGTGGAGATATTACTGTTTGTGCATTTACAATATTCATTGATTTTTGCCATTGAAAAACATGTTTTTCATATACCAGAAATGTTTGAAGCTACTGACTGAATGAAAGGAGCTGGCATCTCACTCTCTTTGAATCTTCTTTATCATGCTAGGATTAACAGGAAAAAGCAAAAAATTTCAGAATTGCACCTTGCAATGTGGAGATATTACTGTTTGTGCATTTACAATATTCATTGATTTTTGCCATTGAAAAACGTCCAGAAATGTTTGAAGCTACTGACTGAATGAAAGGAGCTGGCATCTCACTCTCTTTGAATCTTCTTTATCATGCTAGGATTAGCAGGAAAAAGCAAAAAATTTCAGAATTGCACCTTGCAATGTGGAGATATTACTGTTTGTGCATTTACAATATTCATTGATTTTTGCCATTGAAAAACGTCCAGAAATGTTTGAAGCTACTGACTGAATGAAAGGAGCTGGCATCTCACTCTCTTTGAATCTTCTTTATCATGCTAGGATTAGCAGGAAAAAGCAAAAAATTTCAGAATTGCACCTTGCAATGTGGAGATATTACTGTTTGTGCATTTACAATATTCATTGATTTTTGCCATTGAAAAACATGTTTTTCATATACCAGAAATGTTTGAAGCTACTGACTGAATGAAAGGAGCTGGCATCTCACTCTCTTTGAATCTTCTTTATCATGCTAAGAGGAGCAGGAAAAAGCAAAAAATTTCAGAATTGCACCTTGCAATGCGGAGAAATTACTGTTTGTGCTTTTACAATATTCATTGATTTTTGCCATTGAAAAACATCATGTTATTCATATACCAGAAATGTTTGAAGCTACTGACTGAATGAAAGGAGCTGGCATCTCACTCTCTTTGAATCTTCTTTATCATGCTAAGAGGAGCAGGAAAAAGCAAAAAATTTCAGAATTGCACCTTGCAATGCGGAGAAATTACTGTTTGTGCATTTACAATATTCATTGATTTTTGCCATTGAAAAACGTCCAGAAATGATTGAAGCTACTGACTGAATGAAAGGAGCTGGCATCTCACTCTCTTTGAATCTTCTTTATCATGCTAAGAGGAGCAGGAAAAAGCAAAAAATTTCAGAATTGCACCTTGCAATGCGGAGAAATTACTGTTTGTGCATTTACAATATTCATTGATTTTTGCCATTGAAAAACGTCCAGAAATGATTGAAGCTACTGACTGAATGAAAGGAGCTGGCATCTCACTCTCTTTGAATCTTCTTTATCATGCTAAGAGGAGCAGGAAAAAGCAAAAAATTTCAGAATTGCAACTTGCAATGCGGAGAAATTACTGTTTGTGCATTTACAATATTCATTGATTTTTGCCATTGAAAAACATCATGTTATTCATATACCAGAAATGATTGAAGCTACTGACTGAATGAAAGGAGCTGGCATCTCACTCTCTTTGAATCTTCTTTATCATGCTAAGAGGAGCAGGAAAAAGCAAAAAATTTCAGAATTGCACCTTGCAATGCGGAGAAATTACTGTTTGTGCATTTACAATATTCATTGATTTTTGCCATTGAAAAACATCATGTTATTCATATACCAGAAATGATTGAAGCTACTGACTGAATGAAAGGAGCTGGCATCTCACTCTCTTTGAATCTTCTTTATCATGCTAAGAGGAGCAGGAAAAAGCAAAAAATTTCAGAATTGCAACTTGCAATGCGGAGAAATTACTGTTTGTGCATTTACAATATTCATTGATTTTTGCCATTGAAAAACGTCCAGAAATGACTGAAGCTACTGACTGAATGAAAGGAGCTGGCATCTCACTCTCTTTGAATCTTCTTTATCATGCTAAGAGGAGCAGGAAAAAGCAAAAAATTTCAGAATTGCACCTTGCAATGCGGAGAAATTACTGTTTGTGCATTTACAATATTCATTGATTTTTGCCATTGAAAAACGTCCAGAAATGATTGAAGCTACTGACTGAATGAAAGGAGCTGGCATCTCACTCTCTTTGAATCTTCTTTATCATGCTAGGATTAGCAGGAAAAAGCAAAAAATTTCAGAATTGCACCTGGCAATGTGGAGATATTACTGTTTGTGCATTTACAATATTCATTGAATTTTGCCATTGAAAAACGTCCAGAAATGTTTGAAGCTACTGACTGAATGAAAGGAGCTGGCATCTCACTCTATTTGAATCTTCTTTATCATGCTAGGATTAGCAGGAAAAAGCAAAAAATTTCAGAATTGCACCTTGCAATGTGGAGATATTACTGTTTGTGCATTTACAATATTCATTGATTTTTGCCATTGAAAAACGTCCAGAAATGTTTATACCAGAAATGATTGAAGCTACTGACTGAATGAAAGGAGCGGGCATCTCACTCTCTTTGAATCTTCTTTATCATGCTAAGAGGAGCAGGAAAAAGCAAAAAATTTCAGAATTGCACCTTGCAATGCGGAGAAATTACTGTTTGTGCATTTACAATATTCATTGATTTTTGCCATTGAAAAACGTCCAGAAATGACTGAAGCTACTGACTGAATGAAAGGAGCTGGCATCTCACTCTCTTTGAATCTTCTTTATCATGCTAAGAGGAGCAGGAAAAAGCAAAAAATTTCAGAATTGCACCTTGCAATGCGGAGAAATTACTGTTTGTGCATTTACAATATTCATTGATTTTTGCCATTGAAAAACGTCCAGAAATGATTGAAGCTACTGACTGAATGAAAGGAGCTGGCATCTCACTCTCTTTGAATCTTCTTTATCATGCTAAGAGGAGCAGGAAAAAGCAAAAAATTTCAGAATTGCACCTTGCAATGCGGAGAAATTACTGTTTGTGCATATACAATATTCATTGATTTTTGCCATTGAAAAACATCATGTTATTCATATACCAGAAATGATTGAAGCTACTGACTGAATGAAAGGAGCTGGCATCTCACTCTCTTTGAATCTTCTTTATCATGCTAAGAGGAGCAGGAAAAAGCAAAAAATTTCAGAATTGCACCTTGCAATGCGGAGAAATTACTGTTTGTGCATTTACAATATTCATTGATTTTTGCCATTGAAAAACGTCCAGAAATGATTGAAGCTACTGACTGAATGAAAGGAGCTGGCATCTCACTCTCTTTGAATCTTTTTTATCATGCTAAGAGGAGCAGGAAAAAGCAAAAAATTTCAGAATTGCATCTTGCAATGCGGAGAAATTACTGTTTGTGCATTTACAATATTCATTGATTTTTGCCATTGAAAAACGTCCAGAAATGATTGAAGCTACTGACTGAATGAAAGGAGCTGGCATCTCACTCTCTTTGAATCTTCTTTATCATGCTAAGAGGAGCAGGAAAAAGCAAAAAATTTCAGAATTGCACCTTGCAATGCGGAGAAATTACTGTTTGTGCATTTACAATATTCATTGATTTTTGCCATTGAAAAACGTCCAGAAATGATTGAAGCTACTGACTGAATGAAAGGAGCTGGAATCTCACTCTCTTTGAATCTTCTTTATCATGCTAAGAGGAGCAGGAAAAAGCAAAAAATTTCAGAATTGCAACTTGCAATGCGGAGAAATTACTGTTTGTGCATTTACAATATTCATTGATTTTTGCCATTGAAAAACATCTTGTTATTCATATACCAGAAATGATTGAAGCTACTGACTGAATGAAAGGAGCTGGCATCTCACTCTCTTTGAATCTTCTTTATCATGCTAAGAGGAGCAGGAAAAAGCAAAAAATTTCAGAATTGCACCTTGCAATGCGGAGAAATTACTGTTTGTGCATTTACAATATTCATTGATTTTTGCCATTGAAAAACGTCCAGAAATGATTGAAGCTACTGACTGAATGAAAGGAGCTGGCATCTCACTCTCTTTGAATCTTCTTTATCATGCTAAGAGGAGCAGGAAAAAGCAAAAAATTTCAGAATTGCACCTTGCAATGCGGAGAAATTACTGTTTGTGCATTTACAATATTCATTAATTTTTGCCATTGAAAAACATCATGTTATTCATATCCCAGAAATGTTTGAAGCTACTGACTGAATGAAAGAAGCTGGCATCTCACTCTCTTTGAATCTTCTTTATCATGCTAAGAGGAGCAGGAAAAAGCAAAAAATTTCAGAATTGCACCTTGCAATGCGGAGAAATTACTGTTTGTGCATTTACAATATTCATTGATTTTTGCCATTGAAAAACGTCCAGAAATGATTGAAGCTACTGACTGAATGAAAGGAGCTGGCATCTCACTCTCTTTGAATCTTCTTTATCATGCTAAGAGGAGCAGGAAAAAGCAAAAAATTTCAGAATTGCACCTTGCAATGCGGAGAAATTACTGTTTGTGCATTTACAATATTCATTGATTTTTGCCATTGAAAAACATCATGTTATTCATATACCAGAAATGTTTGATGCTACTGACTGAATGAAAGGAGCTGGCATCTCACTCTCTTTGAATCTTCTTTATCATGCTAAGAGGAGCAGGAAAAAGCAAAAAATTTCAGAATTGCACCTTGCAATGCGGAGAAATTACTGTTTGTGCATTTACAATATTCATTGATTTTTGCCATTGAAAAACGTCCAGAAATGATTGAAGCTACTGACTGAATGAAAGGAGCTGGCATCTCACTCTCTTTGAATGTTCTTTATCATGCTAAGAGGAGCAGGAAAATGCAAGAAATTTCAGAATTGCACCTTGCAATGCGGAGAAATTACTGTTTGTGCATTTACAATATTCATTGATTTTTGCCATTGAAAAACATCCAGAAATGATTGAAGCTACTGACTGAATGAAAGGAGCTGGCATCTCACTCTCTTTGAATCTTCTTTATCATGCTAAGAGGAGCAGGAAAAAGCCAAAAATTTCAGAATTGCACCTTGCAATGCGGAGAAATTACTGTTTGTGCATTTACAATATTCATTGATTTTTGCCATTGAAAAACGTCCAGAAATGATTGAAGCTACTGACTGAATGAAAGGAGCTGGCATCTCACTCTCTTTGAATCTTCTTTATCATGCTAAGAGGAGCAGGAAAAAGCAAAAAATTTCAGAATTGCACCTTGCAATGCGGAGAAATTACTGTTTGTGCATTTACAATATTCACTGATTTTTGCCATTGAAAAACGTCCAGAAATGATTGAAGCAACTGACTGAATGAAAGGAGCTGGCATCTCACTCTCTTTGAATCTTCTTTATCATGCTAAGAGGAGCAGGAAAAAGCAAAAAATTTCAGAATTGCACCTTGCAATGCGGAGAAATTACTGTTTGTGCATTTACAATATTCATTGATTTTTGCCATTGAAAAACGTCCAGAAATAATTGAAGCTACTGACTGAATGAAAGGAGCTGGCATCTCACTCTCTTTGAATCTTCTTTATCATGCTAAGAGGAGCAGGAAAAAGCAAAAAATTTCAGAATTGCAACTTGCAATGCGGAGAAATTACTGTTTGTGCATTTACAATATTCATTGATTTTTGCCATTGAAAAACATCATGTTATTCATATACCAGAAATGATTGAAGCTACTGACTGAATGAAAGGAGCTGGCATCTCACTCTCTTTGAATCTTCTTTATCATGCTAAGAGGAGCAGGAAAAAGAAAAAATTACAGAATTGCACCTTGCAATGCGGAGAAATTACTGTTCGTGCTTTTACAATATTCATTGATTTTTGCCATTGAAAAACATCATGTTATTCATATACCAGAAATGTTTGAAGCTACTGACTGAATGAAAGGAGCTGGCATCTCACTCTCTTTGAATCTTCTTTATCATGCTAAGAGGAGCAGGAAAAAGCAAAAAATTTCAGAATTGCACCTTGCAATGCGGAGAAATTACTGTTTGTGCATTTACAATATTCATTGATTTTTGCCATTGAAAAATGTCCAGAAATGATTGAAGCTGCTGACTGAATGAAAGGAGCTGGCATCTCACTCTCTTTGAATCTTCTTTATCATGCTAAGAGGAGCAGGAAAAAGCAAAAAATTTCAGAATTGCACCTTGCAATGCGGAGAAATTACTGTTTGTGCATTTACAATATTCATTGATTTTTGCCATTGAAAAACATCATGTTATTCATATACCAGAAATGATTGAAGCTACTGACTGAATGAAAGGAGCTGGCATCTCACTCTCTTTGAATCTTCTTTATCATGCTAAGAGGAGCAGGAAAAAGCAAAAAATTTCAGAATTGCACCTTGCAATGCGGAGAAATTACTGTTTGTGCATTTACAATATTCATTGATTTTTGCCATTGAAAAACGTCCAGAAATGATTGAAGCTACTGACTGAATGAAAGGAGCTGGCATCTCACTCTCTTTGAATCTTCTTTATCATGCTAAGAGGAGCAGGAAAAAGCAAAAAATTTCAGAATTGCACCTTGCAATGCGGAGAAATTACTGTTTGTGCATTTACAATATTCATTGATTTTTGCCATTGAAAAACGTCCAGAAATGATTGAAGCTACTGACTGAATGAAAGGAGCTGGCATCTCACTCTCTTTGAATCTTCTTTATCATGCTAAGAGGAGCAGGAAAAAGCAAAAAATTTCAGAATTGCACCTTGCAATGCGGAGAAATTACTGTTTGTGCATTTACAATATTCATTGATTTTTGCCATTGAAAAACATCATGTTATTCATATACCAGAAATGTTTGAAGCTACTGACTGAATGAAAGGAGCTGGCATCTCACTCTCTTTGAATCTTCTTTATCATGCTAAGAGGAGCAGGAAAAAGCAAAAAATTTCAGAATTGCACCTTGCAATGCGGAGAAATTACTGTTTGTGCATTTACAATATTCATTGATTTTTGCCATTGAAAAACGTCCAGAAATGATTGAAGCTACTGACTGAATGAAAGGAGCTGGCATCTCACTCTCTTTGAATCTTCTTTATCATGCTAAGAGGAGCAGGAAAAAGCAAAAAATTTCAGAATTGCACCTTGCAATGCGGAGAAATTACTGTTTGTGCATTTACAATATTCATTGATTTTTGCCATTGAAAAACATCATGTTATTCATATACCAGAAATGATTGAAGCTACTGACTGAATGAAAGGAGCTGGCATCTCGCTCTCTTTGAATCTTCTTTATCATGCTAAGAGGAGCAGGAAAAAGCAAAAAATTTCAGAATTGCACCTTGCAATGCGGAGAAATTACTGTTTGTGCATTTACAATATTCATTGATTTTTGCCATTGAAAAACGTCCAGAAATGATTGAAGCTACTGACTGAATGAAAGGAGCTGGCATCTCACTCTCTTTGAATCTTCTTTATCATGCTAAGAGGAGCAGGAAAAAGCAAAAAATTTCAGAATTGCACCTTGCAATGTGGAGAAATTACTGTTTGTGCATTTACAATATTCATTGATTTTTGCCATTGAAAAACATCATGTTATTCATATACCAGAAATGATTGAAGCTACTGACTGAATGAAAGGAGCTGGCATCTCACTCTCTTTGAATCTTCTTTATCATGCTAAGAGGAGCAGGAAAAAGCAAAAAATTTCAGAATTGCACCTTGCAATGCGGAGAAATTACTGTTTGTGCATTTACAATATTCATTGATTTTTGCCATTGAAAAACGTCCAGAAATGATTGAAGCTACTGACTGAATGAAAGGAGCTGGCATCTCACTCTCTTTGAATCTTCTTTATCATGCTAAGAGGAGCAGGAAAAAGCAAAAAATTTCAGAATTGCACCTTGCAATGCGGAGAAATTACTGTTTGTGCTTTTACAATATTCATTGATTTTTGCCATTGAAAAACATCATGTTATTCATATACCAGAAATGTTTGAAGCTACTGACTGAATGAAAGGAGCTGGCATCTCACTCTCTTTGAATCTTCTTTATCATGCTAAGAGGAGCAGGAAAAAGCAAAAAATTTCAGAATTGCACCTTGCAATGCGGAGAAATTACTGTTTGTGCATTTACAATATTCATTGATTTTTGCCATTGAAAAACGTCCAGAAATGATTGAAGCTACTGACTGAATGAAAGGAGCTGGCATCTCACTCTCTTTGAATCTTCTTTATCATGCTAAGAGGAGCAGGAAAAAGCAAAAAATTTCAGAATTGCACCTTGCAATGCGGAGAAATTACTGTTTGTGCATTTACAATATTCATTGATTTTTGCCATTGAAAAACGTCCAGAAATGATTGAAGCTACTGACTGAATGAAAGGAGCTGGCATCTCACTCTCTTTGAATCTTCTTTATCATGCTAAGAGGAGCAGGAAAAAGCAAAAAATTTCAGAATTGCAACTTGCAATGCGGAGAAATTACTGTTTGTGCATTTACAATATTCATTGATTTTTGCCATTGAAAAACATCATGTTATTCATATACCAGAAATGATTGAAGCTACTGACTGAATGAAAGGAGCTGGCATCTCACTCTCTTTGAATCTTCTTTATCATGCTAAGAGGAGCAGGAAAAAGCAAAAAATTTCAGAATTGCACCTTGCAATGCGGAGAAATTACTGTTTGTGCATTTACAATATTCATTGATTTTTGCCATTGAAAAACATCATGTTATTCATATACCAGAAATGTTTGAAGCTACTGACTGAATGAAAGGAGCTGGCATCGCACTCTCTTTGAATCTTCTTTATCATGCTAAGAGGAGCAGGAAAAAGCAAAAAATTTCAGAATTGCACCTTGCAATGCGGAGAAATTACTGTTTGTGCTTTTACAATATTCATTGATTTTTGCCATTGAAAAACGTCCAGAAATGATTGAAGCTACTGACTGAATGAAAGGAGCTGGCATCTCACTCTCTTTGAATCTTCTTTATCATGCTAAGAGGAGCAGGAAAATGCAAGAAATTTCAGAATTGCACCTTGCAATGCGGAGAAATTACTGTTTGTGCATTTACAATATTCATTGATTTTTGCCATTGAAAAACATCCAGAAATGATTGAAGCTACTGACTGAATGAAAGGAGCTGGCATCTCACTCTCTTTGAATCTTCTTTATCATGCTAAGAGGAGCAGGAAAAAGCCAAAAATTTCAGAATTGCACCTTGCAATGCGGAGAAATTACTGTTTGTGCATTTACAATATTCATTGATTTTTGCCATTGAAAAACATCATGTTATTCATATACCAGAAATGATTGAAGCTACTGACTGAATGAAAGGAGCTGGCATCTCACTCTCTTTGAATCTTCTTTATCATGCAAAGAGGAGCAGGAAAAAGCAAAAAATTTCAGAATTGCACCTTGCAATGCGGAGAAATTACTGTTTGTGCATTTACAATATTCATTGATTTTTGCCATTGAAAAACGTCCAGAAATGATTGAAGCTACTGACTGAATGAAAGGAGCTGGCATCTCACTCTCTTTGAATCTTCTTTATCATGCTAAGAGGAGCAGGAAAAAGCAAAAAATTTCAGAATTGCACCTTGCAATGCGGAGAAATTACTGTTTGTGCATTTACAATATTCACTGATTTTTGCCATTGAAAAACGTCCAGAAATGATTGAAGCAACTGACTGAATGAAAGGAGCTGGCATCTCACTCTCTTTGAATCTTCTTTATCATGCTAAGAGGAGCAGGAAAAAGCAAAAAATTTCAGAATTGCACCTTGCAATGCGGAGAAATTACTGTTTGTGCATTTACAATATTCATTGATTTTTGCCATTGAAAAACGTCCAGAAATAATTGAAGCTACTGACTGAATGAAAGGAGCTGGAATCTCACTCTCTTTGAATCTTCTTTATCATGCTAAGAGGAGCAGGAAAAAGCAAAAAATTTCAGAATGGCACCTTGCAATGCGGAGAAATTACTGTTTGTGCATTTACAATATTCATTGATTTTTGCCATTGAAAAACGTCCAGAAATGATTGAAGCTACTGACTGAATGAAAGGAGCTGGCATCTCACTCTCTTTGAATCTTCTTTATCATGCTAAGAGGAGCAGGAAAAAGCAAAAAATTTCAGAATTGCACCTTGCAATGCGGAGAAATTACTGTTTGTGCTTTTACAATATTCTTTGATTTTTGCCATTGAAACACATCATGTTATTCATATACCAGAAATGTTTGAAGCTACTGACTGAATGAAAGGAGCTGGCATCTCACTCTCTTTGAATCTTCTTTATCATGCTAAGAGGAGCAGGAAAAAGCAAAACATTTCAGAATTGCACCTTGCAATGCGGAGAAATTACTGTTTGTGCATTTACAATATTCATTGATTTTTGCCATTGAAAAATGTCCAGAAATGATTGAAGGGGCTGACTGAATGAAAGGAGCTGGCATCTCACTCTCTTTGAATCTTCTTTATCATGCTAAGAGGAGCAGGAAAAAGCAAAAAATTTCAGAATTGCACCTTGCAATGCGGAGAAATTACTGTTTGTGCATTTACAATATTCATTGATTTTTGCCATTGAAAAACATCATGTTATTCATATACCAGAAATGATTGAAGCTACTGACTGAATGAAAGGAGCTGGCATCTCACTCTCTTTGAATCTTCTTTATCATGCTAAGAGGAGCAGGAAAAAGCAAAAAATTTCAGAATTGCACCTTGCAATGCGGAGAAATTACTGTTTGTGCATTTACAATATTCATTGATTTTTGCCATTGAAAAACGTCCAGAAATGATTGAAGCTACTGACTGAATGAAAGGAGCTGGCATCTCACTCTCTTTGAATCTTCTTTATCATGCTAAGAGGAGCAGGAAAAAGCAAAAAATTTCAGAATTGCACCTTGCAATGCGGAGAAATTACTGTTTGTGCATTTACAATATTCATTGATTTTTGCCATTGAAAAACGTCCAGAAATGATTGAAGCTACTGACTGAATGAAAGGAGCTGGCATCTCACTCTCTTTGAATCTTCTTTATCATGCTAAGAGGAGCAGGAAAAAGCAAAAAATTTCAGAATTGCACCTTGCAATGCGGAGAAATTACTGTTTGTGCATTTACAATATTCATTGATTTTTGCCATTGAAAAACATCATGTTATTCATATACCAGAAATGTTTGAAGCTACTGACTGAATGAAAGGAGCTGGCATCTCACTCTCTTTGAATCTTCTTTATCATGCTAAGAGGAGCAGGAAAAAGCAAAAAATTTCAGAATTGCACCTTGCAATGCGGAGAAATTACTGTTTGTGCATTTACAATATTCATTGATTTTTGCCATTGAAAAATGTCCAGAAATGATTGAAGCTGCTGACTGAATGAAAGGAGCTGGCATCTCACTCTCTTTGAATCTTCTTTATCATGCTAAGAGGAGCAGGAAAAAGCAAAAAATTTCAGAATTGCACCTTGCAATGCGGAGAAATTACTGTTTGTGCATTTACAATATTCATTGATTTTTGCCATTGAAAAACATCATGTTATTCATATACCAGAAATGATTGAAGCTACTGACTGAATGAAAGGAGCTGGCATCTCACTCTCTTTGAATCTTCTTTATCATGCTAAGAGGAGCAGGAAAAAGCAAAAAATTTCAGAATTGCACCTTGCAATGCGGAGAAATTACTGTTTGTGCATTTACAATATTCATTGATTTTTGCCATTGAAAAACGTCCAGAAATGATTGAAGCTACTGACTGAATGAAAGGAGCTGGCATCTCACTCTCTTTGAATCTTCTTTATCATGCTAAGAGGAGCAGGAAAAAGCAAAAAATTTCAGAATTGCACCTTGCAATGCGGAGAAATTACTGTTTGTGCATTTACAATATTCATTGATTTTTGCCATTGAAAAACGTCCAGAAATGATTGAAGCTACTGACTGAATGAAAGGAGCTGGCATCTCACTCTCTTTGAATCTTCTTTATCATGCTAAGAGGAGCAGGAAAAAGCAAAAAATTTCAGAATTGCACCTTGCAATGCGGAGAAATTACTGTTTGTGCATTTACAATATTCATTGATTTTTGCCATTGAAAAACATCATGTTATTCATATACCAGAAATGTTTGAAGCTACTGACTGAATGAAAGGAGCTGGCATCTCACTCTCTTTGAATCTTCTTTATCATGCTAAGAGGAGCAGGAAAAAGCAAAAAATTTCAGAATTGCACCTTGCAATGCGGAGAAATTACTGTTTGTGCATTTACAATATTCATTGATTTTTGCCATTGAAAAACGTCCAGAAATGATTGAAGCTACTGACTGAATGAAAGGAGCTGGCATCTCACTCTCTTTGAATCTTCTTTATCATGCTAAGAGGAGCAGGAAAAAGCAAAAAATTTCAGAATTGCACCTTGCAATGCGGAGAAATTACTGTTTGTGCATTTACAATATTCATTGATTTTTGCCATTGAAAAACATCATGTTATTCATATACCAGAAATGATTGAAGCTACTGACTGAATGAAAGGAGCTGGCATCTCGCTCTCTTTGAATCTTCTTTATCATGCTAAGAGGGGCAGGAAAAAGCAAAAAATTTCAGAATTGCACCTTGCAATGCGGAGAAATTACTGTTTGTGCATTTACAATATTCATTGATTTTTGCCATTGAAAAACGTCCAGAAATGATTGAAGCTACTGACTGAATGAAAGGAGCTGGCATCTCACTCTCTTTGAATCTTCTTTATCATGCTAAGAGGAGCAGGAAAAAGCAAAAAATTTCAGAATTGCACCTTGCAATGTGGAGAAATTACTGTTTGTGCATTTACAATATTCATTGATTTTTGCCATTGAAAAACATCATGTTATTCATATACCAGAAATGATTGAAGCTACTGACTGAATGAAAGGAGCTGGCATCTCACTCTCTTTGAATCTTCTTTATCATGCTAAGAGGAGCAGGAAAAAGCAAAAAATTTCAGAATTGCACCTTGCAATGCGGAGAAATTACTGTTTGTGCATTTACAATATTCATTGATTTTTGCCATTGAAAAACGTCCAGAAATGATTGAAGCTACTGACTGAATGAAAGGAGCTGGCATCTCACTCTCTTTGAATCTTCTTTATCATGCTAAGAGGAGCAGGAAATAGCAAAAAATTTCAGAATTGCACCTTGCAATGCGGAGAAATTACTGTTTGTGCTTTTACAATATTCATTGATTTTTGCCATTGAAAAACATCATGTTATTCATATACCAGAAATGTTTGAAGCTACTGACTGAATGAAAGGAGCTGGCATCTCACTCTCTTTGAATCTTCTTTATCATGCTAAGAGGAGCAGGAAAAAGCAAAAAATTTCAGAATTGCAACTTGCAATGCGGAGAAATTACTGTTTGTGCATTTACAATATTCATTGATTTTTGCCATTGAAAAACATCATGTTATTCATATACCAGAAATGATTGAAGCTACTGACTGAATGAAAGGAGCTGGCATCTCACTCTCTTTGAATCTTCTTTATCATGCTAAGAGGAGCAGGAAAAATCAAAAAATTTCAGAATTGCACCTTGCAATGCGGAGAAATTACTGTTTGTGCATTTACAATATTCATTGATTTTTGCCATTGAAAAACATCATGTTATTCATATACCAGAAATGTTTGAAGCTACTGACTGAATGAAAGGAGCTGGCATCGCACTCTCTTTGAATCTTCTTTATCATGCTAAGAGGAGCAGGAAAAAGCAAAAAATTTCAGAATTGCACCTTGCAATGCGGAGAAATTACTGTTTGTGCTTTTACAATATTCATTGATTTTTGCCATTGAAAAACGTCCAGAAATGATTGAAGCTACTGACTGAATGAAAGGAGCTGGCATCTCACTCTCTATGAATCTTCTTTATCATGCTAAGAGGAGCAGGAAAATGCAAGAAATTTCAGAATTGCACCTTGCAATGCGGAGAAATTACTGTTTGTGCATTTACAATATTCATTGATTTTTGCCATTGAAAAACATCCAGAAATGATTGAAGCTACTGACTGAATGAAAGGAGCTGGCATCTCACTCTCTTTGAATCTTCTTTATCATGCTAAGAGGAGCAGGAAAAAGCAAAAAATTTCAGAATTGCAACTTGCAATGCGGAGAAATTACTGTTTGTGCATTTACAATATTCATTGATTTTTGCCATTGAAAAACATCATGTTATTCATATACCAGAAATGATTGAAGCTACTGACTGAATGAAAGGAGCTGGCATCTCACTCTCTTTGAATCTTCTTTATCATGCTAAGAGGAGCAGGAAAAAGCAAAAAATTTCAAAATTGCACCTTGCAATGCGGAGAAATTACTGTTTGTGCATTTACAATATTCATTGATTTTTGCCATTGAAAAACATCATGTTATTCATATACCAGAAATGTTTGAAGCTACTGACTGAATGAAAGGAGCTGGCATCGCACTCTCTTTGAATCTTCTTTATCATGCTAAGAGGAGCAGGAAAAAGCAAAAAATTTCAGAATTGCACCTTGCAATGCGGAGAAATTACTGTTTGTGCTTTTACAATATTCATTGATTTTTGCCATTGAAAAACGTCCAGAAATGATTGAAGCTACTGACTGAATGAAAGGAGCTGGCATCTCACTCTCTTTGAATCTTCTTTATCATGCTAAGAGGAGCAGGAAAATGCAAGAAATTTCAGAATTGCACCTTGCAATGCGGAGAAATTACTGTTTGTGCATTTACAATATTCATTGATTTTTGCCATTGAAAAACATCCAGAAATGATTGAAGCTACTGACTGAATGAAAGGAGCTGGCATCTCACTCTCTTTGAATCTTCTTTATCATGCTAAGAGGAGCAGGAAAAAGCCAAAAATTTCAGAATTGCACCTTGCAATGCGGAGAAATTACTGTTTGTGCATTTACAATATTCATTGATTTTTGCCATTGAAAAACATCATGTTATTCATATACCAGAAATGATTGAAGCTACTGACTGAATGAAAGGAGCTGGCATCTCACTCTCTTTGAATCTTCTTTATCATGCAAAGAGGAGCAGGAAAAAGCAAAAAATTTCAGAATTGCACCTTGCAATGCGGAGAAATTACTGTTTGTGCATTTACAATATTCATTGATTTTTGCCATTGAAAAACGTCCAGAAATGATTGAAGCTACTGACTGAATGAAAGGAGCTGGCATCTCACTCTCTTTGAATCTTCTTTATCATGCTAAGAGGAGCAGGAAAAAGCAAAAAATTTCAGAATTGCACCTTGCAATGCGGAGAAATTACTGTTTGTGCATTTACAATATTCACTGATTTTTGCCATTGAAAAACGTCCAGAAATGATTGAAGCAACTGACTGAATGAAAGGAGCTGGCATCTCACTCTCTTTGAATCTTCTTTATCATGCTAAGAGGAGCAGGAAAAAGCAAAAAATTTCAGAATTGCACCTTGCAATGCGGAGAAATTACTGTTTGTGCATTTACAATATTCATTGATTTTTGCCATTGAAAAACGTCCAGAAATAATTGAAGCTACTGACTGAATGAAAGGAGCTGGCATCTCACTCTCTTTGAATCTTCTTTATCATGCTAAGAGGAGCAGGAAAAAGCAAAAAATTTCAGAATTGCAACTTGCAATGCGGAGAAATTACTGTTTGTGCATTTACAATATTCATTGATTTTTGCCATTGAAAAACATCATGTTATTCATATACCAGTAATGATTGAAGCTACTGACTGAATGAAAGGAGCTGGAATCTCACTCTCTTTGAATCTTCTTTATCATGCTAAGAGGAGCAGGAAAAAGCAAAAAATTTCAGAATGGCACCTTGCAATGCGGAGAAATTACTGTTTGTGCATTTACAATATTCATTGATTTTTGCCATTGAAAAACGTCCAGAAATGATTGAAGCTACTGACTGAATGAAAGGAGCTGGCATCTCACTCTCTTTGAATCTTCTTTATCATGCTAAGAGGAGCAGGAAAAAGCAAAAAATTTCAGAATTGCACCTTGCAATGCGGAGAAATTACTGTTTGTGCTTTTACAATATTCATTGATTTTTGCCATTGAAACACATCATGTTATTCATATACCAGAAATGTTTGAAGCTACTGACTGAATGAAAGGAGCTGGCATCTCACTCTCTTTGAATCTTCTTTATCATGCTAAGAGGAGCAGGAAAAAGCAAAACATTTCAGAATTGCACCTTGCAATGCGGAGAAATTACTGTTTGTGCATTTACAATATTCATTGATTTTTGCCATTGAAAAATGTCCAGAAATGATTGAAGCTGCTGACTGAATGAAAGGAGCTGGCATCTCACTCTCTTTGAATCTTCTTTATCATGCTAAGAGGAGCAGGAAAAAGCAAAAAATTTCAGAATTGCACCTTGCAATGCGGAGAAATTACTGTTTGTGCATTTACAATATTCATTGATTTTTGCCATTGAAAAACATCATGTTATTCATATACCAGAAATGATTGAAGCTACTGACTGAATGAAAGGAGCTGGCATCTCACTCTCTTTGCATCTTCTTTATCATGCTAAGAGGAGCAGGAAAAAGCAAAAAATTTCAGAATTGCACCTTGCAATGCGGAGAAATTACTGTTTGTGCATTTACAATATTCATTGATTTTTGCCATTGAAAAACGTCCAGAAATGATTGAAGCTACTGACTGAATGAAAGGAGCTGGCATCTCACTCTCTTTGAATCTTCTTTATCATGCTAAGAGGAGCAGGAAAAAGCAAAAAATTTCAGAATTGCACCTTGCAATGCGGAGAAATTACTTTTTGTGCATTTACAATATTCATTGATTTTTGCCATTGAAAAACGTCCAGAAATGATTGAAGCTACTGACTGAATGAAAGGAGCTGGCATCTCACTCTCTTTGAATCTTCTTTATCATGCTAAGAGGAGCAGGAAAAAGCAAAAAATTTCAGAATTGCACCTTGCAATGCGGAGAAATTACTGTTTGTGCATTTACAATATTCATTGATTTTTGCCATTGAAAAACATCATGTTATTCATATACCAGAAATGTTTGAAGCTACTGACTGAATGAAAGGAGCTGGCATCTCACTCTCTTTGAATCTTCTTTATCATGCTAAGAGGAGCAGGAAAAAGCAAAAAATTTCAGAATTGCACCTTGCAATGCGGAGAAATTACTGTTTGTGCATTTACAATATTCATTGATTTTTGCCATTGAAAAACGTCCAGAAATGATTGAAGCTACTGACTGAATGAAAGGAGCTGGCATCTCACTCTCTTTGAATCTTCTTTATCATGCTAAGAGGAGCAGGAAAAAGCAAAAAATTTCAGAATTGCACCTTGCAATGCGGAGAAATTACTGTTTGTGCATTTACAATATTCATTGATTTTTGCCATTGAAAAACATCATGTTATTCATATACCAGAAATGATTGAAGCTACTGACTGAATGAAAGGAGCTGGCATCTCGCTCTCTTTGAATCTTCTTTATCATGCTAAGAGGAGCAGGAAAAAGCAAAAAATTTCAGAATTGCACCTTGCAATGCGGAGAAATTACTGTTTGTGCATTTACAATATTCATTGATTTTTGCCATTGAAAAACGTCCAGAAGAGATTGAAGCTACTGACTGAATGAAAGGAGCTGGCATCTCACTCTCTTTGAATCTTCTTTATCATGCTAAGAGGAGCAGGAAAAAGCAAAAAATTTCAGAATTGCACCTTGCAATGTGGAGAAATTACTGTTTGTGCATTTACAATATTCATTGATTTTTGCCATTGAAAAACATCATGTTATTCATATACCAGAAATGATTGAAGCTACTGACTGAATGAAAGGAGCTGGCATCTCACTCTCTTTGAATCTTCTTTATCATGCTAAGAGGAGCAGGAAAAAGCAAAAAATTTCAGAATTGCACCTTGCAATGCGGAGAAATTACTGTTTGTGCATTTACAATATTCATTGATTTTTGCCATTGAAAAACGTCCAGAAATGATTGAAGCTACTGACTGAATGAAAGGAGCTGGCATCTCACTCTCTTTGAATCTTCTTTATCATGCTAAGAGGAGCAGGAAAAAGCAAAAAATTTCAGAATTGCACCTTGCAATGCGGAGAAATTACTGTTTGTGCTTTTACAATATTCATTGATTTTTGCCATCGAAAAACATCATGTTATTCATATACCAGAAATGTTTGAAGCTACTGACTGAATGAAAGGAGCTGGCATCTCACTCTCTTTGAATCTTCTTTATC
The DNA here is from genome assembly GCF_046119375.1 of Phyllobates terribilis. Taxonomy (NCBI): domain Eukaryota; kingdom Metazoa; phylum Chordata; class Amphibia; order Anura; family Dendrobatidae; genus Phyllobates; species Phyllobates terribilis. Next base: position 950 of record NW_027365141.1, on the reverse strand, counting down.
ATGCTAAGAGGAGCAGGAAAAAGCAAAAAATTTCAGAATTGCACCTTGCAATGCGGAGAAATTACTGTTTGTGCATTTACAATATTCATTGATTTATGCCATTGAAAAACGTCCAGAAATGATTGAAGCTACTGACTGAATGAAAGGAGCTGGCATCTCACTCTCTTTGAATCTTCTTTATCATGCTAAGAGGAGCAGGAAAAAGCAAAAAATTTCAGAATTGCACCTTGCAATGCGGAGAAATTACTGTTTGTGCATTTACAATATTCATTGATTTTTGCCATTGAAAAACGTCCAGAAATGATTGAAGCTACTGACTGAATGAAAGGAGCTGGCATCTCACTCTCTTTGAATCTTCTTTATCATGCTAAGAGGAGCAGGAAAAAGCAAAAAATTTCAGAATTGCAACTTGCAATGCGGAGAAATTACTGTTTGTGCATTTACAATATTCATTGATTTTTGCCATTGAAAAACATCATGTTATTCATATACCAGAAATGATTGAAGCTACTGACTGAATGAAAGGAGCTGGCATCTCACTCTCTTTGAATCTTCTTTATCATGCTAAGAGGAGCAGGAAAAAGCAAAAAATTTCAGAATTGCACCTTGCAATGCGGAGAAATTACTGTTTGTGCATTTACAATATTCATTGATTTTTGCCATTGAAAAACGTCCAGAAATGATTGAAGCTACTGACTGAATGAAAGGAGCTGGCATCTCACTCTCTTTGAATCTTCTTTATCATGCTAAGAGGAGCAGGAAAAAGCAAAAAATTTCAGAATTGCACCTTGCAATGCGGAGAAATTACTGTTTGTGCATTTACAATATTCATTGATTTTTGCCATTGAAAAACGTCCAGAAATGATTGAAGCTACTGACTGAATGAAAGGAGCTGGCATCTCACTCTCTTTGAATCTTCTTTATCATGCTAAGAGGAGCAGGAAAAAGCA